>NW_026988822.1:0-93642 GCF_030222135.1 Aotus nancymaae | reverse complement strand
GCAGAGTCCCAAAACAGGCGTTTTCAGCCCATTACCGGCATATGGAAGAAACAGCAGTAAGCACAGGGAAATATCTGCTTCTAAATCCAAAACGCAGCTATCTAACAGAACGGTTGTCAATGGGTGCACTCAACTTCCAGAGTTAAACCCGTGTGTGGATTCAGCAGTCTGCAAACACTTTCTCTGCAGAGTCCCAAAACAGGCGTTTTCAGCCCATTACCGGCATATGGAAGAAACAGCAGTAAGCCCAGGGAAATATCTGCTTCTAAATCCAAAACGCAGCTATCTAACAGAACGGTTGTCAATGTGTGCACTCAACTTCCAGAGTTAAACCCGTGTGTGGATGCAGCAGTCTGCAAACACTTTCTCTGCAGAGTCCCAAAACAGGCGTTTTCAGTCCGTTACCGGCATATGGAAGAAACAGCAGTAAGCACAGGGAAATATCTGCTTCTAAATCCAAAACGCAGCTATCTAACAGAACGGTTGTCAATGTGTGCACTCAACTTCCAGAGTTAAACCCGTGTGTGGATTCAGCAGTCTGCAAACACTTTCTCTGCAGAGTCCCAAAACAGGCGTTTTCAGCCCATTACCGGCATATTGAAGAAACAGCAGTAAGCACAGGGAAATATCTGCTTCTAAATCCAAAACGCAGCTATCTAACAGAACGGTTGTCAATGTGTGCACTCAACTTCCAGAGTTAAACCCGTGTGTGGATTCAGCAGTCTGCAAACACTTTCTCTGCAGAGTCCCAAAACAGGCGTTTTCAGCCCATTACAGGCATATGGAAGAAACAGCAGTAAGCCCAGGGAAATATCTGCTTCTAAATCCAAAACGCAGCTATCTAACAGAACGGTTGTCAATGTGTGCACTCAACTTCCAGAGTTAAACCCGTGTGTGGATTCAGCAGTCTGCAAACACTTTCTCTGCAGAGTCCCAAAACAGGCGTTTTCAACCCATTACCGGCATATGGAAGAAACAGCAGTAAGCACAGGGAAATATCTGCTTCTAAATCCAAAACGCAGCTATCTAACAGAACGGTTGTCAATGTGTGCACTCAACTTCCAGAGTTAAACCCGTGTGTGGATTCAGCAGTCTGCAAACACTTTCTCTGCAGAGTCCCAAAACAGGCGTTTTCAGCCCATTACCGGCATATGGAAGAAACAGCAGTAAGCACAGGGAAATATCTGCTTCTAAATCCAAAACGCAGCTATCTAACAGAACGGTTGTCAATGTGTGCACTCAACTTCCAGAGTTAAACCCGTGTGTGGATTCAGCAGTCTGCAAACACTTTCTCTGCAGAGTCCCAAAACAGGCGTTTTCAGCCCATTACCGGCATATGGAAGAAACAGCAGTAAGCACAGGGAAATATCTGCTTCTAAATCCAAAACGCAGCTATCTAACAGAACGGTTGTCAATGGGTCCACTCAACTTCCAGAGTTAAACCCGTGTGTGGATTCAGCAGTCTGCAAACGCTTTCTCTGCAGAGTCCCAAAACAGGCGTTTTCAGCCCATTACCGGCATATGGAAGAAACAGCAGTAAGCACAGGGAAATATCTGCTTCTAAATCCAAAACGCAGCTATCTAACAGAACGGTTGTCAATTTGTGCACTCAACTTCCAGAGTTAAACCCGTGTGTGGATTCAGCAGTCTGCAAACACTTTCTCTGCAGAGTCCCAAAACAGGCGTTTTCAGCCCATTACCGGCATATGGAAGAAACAGCAGTAAGCACAGGGAAATATCTGCTTCTAAATCCAAAACGCGGCTATCTAACAGAACGGTTGTCAATGTGTGCACTCAACTTCCAGAGTTAAACCCGTGTGTGGATTCAGCAGTCTGCAAACACTTTCTCTGCAGAGTCCCAAAACAGGCGTTTTCAGCCCATTACCGGCATATGGAAGAAACAGCAGTAAGCCCAGGGAAATAGCTGCTTGTAAATCCAAAACGCAGCTATCTAACAGAACGGTTGTCAAGGTGTACACTCAACTTCCAGAGTTAAACCCTTGTGTGGATGCAGCAGTCTGCAAACACTTTCTCTGCAGAGTCCCAAAACAGGCGTTTTCAGCCCATTACCGGCATATGGAAGAAACAGCAGTAAGCACAGGGAAATATCTGCTTCTAAATCCAAAACGCAGCTATCTAACATAACGGTTGTCAATGTGTGCACTCAACTTCCAGAGTTAAACCCGTGTGTGGATTCAGCAGTCTGCAAACACTTTCTCTGCAGAGTCCCAAAACAGGCGTTTTCAGCCCATTACCGGCATATGGAAGAAACAGCAGTAAGCACAGGGAAATATCTGCTTCTAAATCCAAAACGCAGCTATCTAACAGAACGGTTGTCAATGTGTGCACTCAACTTCCAGAGTTAAACCCGTGTGTGGATTCAGCAGTCTGCAAACACTTTCTCTGCAGAGTCCCAAAACAGGCGTTTTCAACCCATTACCGGCATATGGAAGAAACAGCAGTAAGCACAGGGAAATATCTGCTTCTAAATCCAAAACGCAGCTATCTAACAGAACGGTTGTCAATGTGTGCACTCAACTTCCAGAGTTAAACCCGTGTGTGGGATTCAGCAGTCTGCAAACACTTTCTCTGCAGAGTCCCAAAACAGACGTTTTCAGCCCATTACCGGCATATGGAAGAAACAGCAGTAAGCACAGGGAAATATCTGCCTTCTAAATCCAAAACGCAGCTATCTAACAGAACGGTTGTCAATGTGTGCACTCAACTTCCAGAGTTAAACCCGTGTGTGGATTCAGCAGTCTGCAAACACTTTCTCTGCAGAGTCCCAAAACAGGCGTTTTCAGCCCATTACCGGCATATGGAAGAAACAGCAGTAAGCACAGGGAAATATCTGCTTCTAAATCCAAAACGCAGCTATCTAACAGAACGGTTGTCAATGGGTCCACTCAACTTCCAGAGTTAAACCCGTGTGTGGATTCAGCAGTCTGCAAACGCTTTCTCTGCAGAGTCCCAAAACAGGCGTTTTCAGCCCATTACCGGCATATGGAAGAAACAGCAGTAAGCACAGGGAAATATCTGCTTCTAAATCCAAAACGCAGCTATCTAACAGAACGGTTGTCAATGTGTGCACTCAACTTCCAGAGTTAAACCCGTTTGTGGATTCAGCAGTCTGCAAACACTTTCTCTGCAGAGTCCCAAAACAGGCGTTTTCAGCCCATTACCGGCATATGGAAGAAACAGCAGTAAGCACAGGGAAATATCTGCTTCTAAATCCAAAACGCAGCTATCTAACAGAACGGTTGTCAATGTGTGCACTCAACTTCCAGAGTTAAACCCGTGTGTGGATTCAGCAGTCTGCAAACGCTTTCTCTGCAGAGTCCCAAAACAGGCGTTTTCAGCCATTACCGGCATATGGAAGAAACAGCAGTAAGCACAGGGAAATATCTGCTTCTAAATCCAAAACGCAGCTATCTAACAGAACGGTTGTCAATGTGTGCACTCAACTTCCAGAGTTAAACCCGTGTGTGGATTCAGCAGTCTGCAAACACTTTCTCTGCAGAGTCCCAAAACAGGCGTTTTCAGCCCATTACCGGCATATGGAAGAAACAGCAGTAAGCACAGGGAAATATCTGCTTCTAAATCCAAAACGCGGCTATCTAACAGAACGGTTGTCAATGTGTGCACTCAACTTCCAGAGTTAAACCCGTGTGTGGATTCAGCAGTCTGCAAACACTTTCTCTGCAGAGTCCCAAAACAGGAGTTTTCAGCCCATTACCGGCATATGGAAGAAACAGCAGTAAGCCCAGGGAAATAGCTGCTTCTAAATCCAAAACGCAGCTATCTAACAGAAAGGTTGTCAATGTGTGCACTCAACTTCCAGAGTTAAACCCGTGTGTGGATTCAGCAGTCTGCAAACACTTTCTCTGCAGAGTCCCAAAACAGGCGTTTTCAGCCCATTACCGGCATATGGAAGAAACAGCAGTAAGCACAGGGAAATATCTGCTTCTAAATCCAAAACGCAGCTATCTAACAGAACGGTTGTCAATGTGTGCACTCAACTTCCAGAGTTAAAACCCGTGTGTGGATTCAGCAGTCTGCAAACACTTTCTCTGCAGAGTCCCAAAACAGGCGTTTTCAGCCCATTACCGGCATATGGAAGAAACAGCAGTAAGCACAGGGAAATATCTGCTTCTAAATCCAAAACGCAGCTATCTAACAGAACGGTTGTCAATTTGTGCACTCAACTTCCAGAGTTAAACCCGTGTGTGGATTCAGCAGTCTGCAAACACTTTCTCTGCAGAGTCCCAAAACAGGCGTTTTCAGCCCATTACCGGCATATGGAAGAAACAGCAGTAAGCACAGGGAAATATCTGCTTCTAAATCCAAAACGCAGCTATCTAACAGAACGGTTGTCAATGTGTGCACTCAACTTCCAGAGTTAAACCCGTGTGTGGATTCAGCAGTCTGCAAACACTTTCTCTGCAGAGTCCCAAAACAGGCGTTTTCAGCCCATTACCGGCATATGGAAGAAACAGCAGTAAGCACAGGGAAATATCTGCTTCTAAATCCAAAACGCAGCTATCTAACAGAACGGTTGTCAATGGGTGCACTCAACTTCCAGAGTTAAACCCGTGTGTGGATTCAGCAGTCTGCAAACACTTTCTCTGCAGAGTCCCAAAACAGGCGTTTTCAGCCCATTACCGGCATATGGAAGAAACAGCAGTAAGCCCAGGGAAATATCTGCTTCTAAATCCAAAACGCAGCTATCTAACAGAACGGTTGTCAATGTGTGCACTCAACTTCCAGAGTTAAACCCGTGTGTGGATGCAGCAGTCTGCAAACACTTTCTCTGCAGAGTCCCAAAACAGGCGTTTTCAGTCCGTTACCGGCATATGGAAGAAACAGCAGTAAGCACAGGGAAATATCTGCTTCTAAATCCAAAACGCAGCTATCTAACAGAACGGTTGTCAATGTGTGCACTCAACTTCCAGAGTTAAACCCGTGTGTGGATTCAGCAGTCTGCAAACACTTTCTCTGCAGAGTCCCAAAACAGGCGTTTTCAGCCCATTACCGGCATATGGAAGAAACAGCAGTAAGCACAGGGAAATATCTGCTTCTAAATCCAAAACGCAGCTATCTAACAGAACGGTTGTCAATGTGTGCACTCAACTTCCAGAGTTAAACCCGTGTGTGGATTCAGCAGTCTGCAAACACTTTCTCTGCAGAGTCCCAAAACAGGCGTTTTCAGCCCATTACAGGCATATGGAAGAAACAGCAGTAAGCCCAGGGAAATATCTGCTTCTAAATCCAAAACGCAGCTATCTAACAGAACGGTTGTCAATGTGTGCACTCAACTTCCAGAGTTAAACCCGTGTGTGGATTCAGCAGTCTGCAAACACTTTCTCTGCAGAGTCCCAAAACAGGCGTTTTCAACCCATTACCGGCATATGGAAGAAACAGCAGTAAGCACAGGGAAATATCTGCTTCTAAATCCAAAACGCAGCTATCTAACAGAACGGTTGTCAATGTGTGCACTCAACTTCCAGAGTTAAACCCGTGTGTGGATTCAGCAGTCTGCAAACACTTTCTCTGCAGAGTCCCAAAACAGGCGTTTTCAGCCCATTACCGGCATATGGAAGAAACAGCAGTAAGCACAGGGAAATATCTGCTTCTAAATCCAAAACGCAGCTATCTAACAGAACGGTTGTCAATGTGTGCACTCAACTTCCAGAGTTAAACCCGTGTGTGGATTCAGCAGTCTGCAAACACTTTCTCTGCAGAGTCCCAAAACAGGCGTTTTCAGCCCATTACCGGCATATGGAAGAAACAGCAGTAAGCACAGGGAAATATCTGCTTCTAAATCCAAAACGCAGCTATCTAACAGAACGGTTGTCAATGGGTCCACTCAACTTCCAGAGTTAAACCCGTGTGTGGATTCAGCAGTCTGCAAACGCTTTCTCTGCAGAGTCCCAAAACAGGCGTTTTCAGCCCATTACCGGCATATGGAAGAAACAGCAGTAAGCACAGGGAAATATCTGCTTCTAAATCCAAAACGCAGCTATCTAACAGAACGGTTGTCAATGTGTGCACTCAACTTCCAGAGTTAAACCCGTTTGTGGATTCAGCAGTCTGCAAACACTTTCTCTGCAGAGTCCCAAAACAGGCGTTTTCAGCCCATTACCGGCATATGGAAGAAACAGCAGTAAGCACAGGGAAATATCTGCTTCTAAATCCAAAACGCGGCTATCTAACAGAACGGTTGTCAATGTGTGCACTCAACTTCCAGAGTTAAACCCGTGTGTGGATTCAGCAGTCTGCAAACACTTTCTCTGCAGAGTCCCAAAACAGGCGTTTTCAGCCCATTACCGGCATATGGAAGAAACAGCAGTAAGCCCAGGGAAATAGCTGCTTGTAAATCCAAAACGCAGCTATCTAACAGAACGGTTGTCAAGGTGTACACTCAACTTCCAGAGTTAAACCCTTGTGTGGATGCAGCAGTCTGCAAACACTTTCTCTGCAGAGTCCCAAAACAGGCGTTTTCAGCCCATTACCGGCATATGGAAGAAACAGCAGTAAGCACAGGGAAATATCTGCTTCTAAATCCAAAACGCAGCTATCTAACAGAACGGTTGTCAATGTGTGCACTCAACTTCCAGAGTTAAACCCGTGTGTGGATTCAGCAGTCTGCAAACACTTTCTCTGCAGAGTCCCAAAACAGGCGTTTTCAGCCCATTACCGGCATATGGAAGAAACAGCAGTAAGCCCAGGGAAATATCTGCTTCTAAATCCAAAACGCAGCTATCTAACAGAACGGTTGTCAATGTGTGCACTCAACTTCCAGAGTTAAACCCGTGTGTGGATTCAGCAGTCTGCAAACACTTTCTCTGCAGAGTCCCAAAACAGGCGTTTTCAACCCATTACCGGCATATGGAAGAAACAGCAGTAAGCACAGGGAAATATCTGCTTCTAAATCCAAAACGCAGCTATCTAACAGAACGGTTGTCAATGTGTGCACTCAACTTCCAGAGTTAAACCCGTGTGTGGATTCAGCAGTCTGCAAACACTTTCTCTGCAGAGTCCCAAAACAGGCGTTTTCAGCCCATTACCGGCATATGGAAGAAACAGCAGTAAGCACAGGGAAATATCTGCTTCTAAATCCAAAACGCAGCTATCTAACAGAACGGTTGTCAATGTGTGCACTCAACTTCCAGAGTTAAACCCGTGTGTGGATTCAGCAGTCTGCAAACACTTTCTCTGCAGAGTCCCAAAACAGGCGTTTTCAGCCCATTACCGGCATATGGAAGAAACAGCAGTAAGCACAGGGAAATATCTGCTTCTAAATCCAAAACGCAGCTATCTAACAGAACGGTTGTCAATGGGTGCACTCAACTTCCAGAGTTAAACCCGTGTGTGGATTCAGCAGTCTGCAAACACTTTCTCTGCAGAGTCCCAAAACAGGCGTTTTCAGCCCATTACCGGCATATGGAAGAAACAGCAGTAAGCACAGGGAAATATCTGCTTCTAAATCCAAAACGCAGCTATCTAACAGAACGGTTGTCAATGTGTGCACTCAACTTCCAGAGTTAAACCCATGTGTGGATTCAGCAGTCTGCAAACACTTTCTCTGCAGAGTCCCAAAACAGGCGTTTTCAGCCCATTACCGGCATATGGAAGAAACAGCAGTAAGCCCAAGGAAATATCTGCTTCTATATCCAAAACGCAGCTATCTAACAGAACGGTTGTCAATGTGTGCACTCAACTTCCAGAGTTAAACCCGTGTGTGGATTCAGCAGTCTGCAAACACTTTCTCTGCAGAGTCCCA
Organism: Aotus nancymaae; assembly: GCF_030222135.1. NCBI lineage: Eukaryota > Metazoa > Chordata > Mammalia > Primates > Aotidae > Aotus > Aotus nancymaae. Next base: position 85,859 of record NW_026988822.1, on the reverse strand, counting down.
AAACAGGCGTTTTCAGCCCATTACCGGCATATAGAAGAAACAGCAGTAAGCCCAGGGAAATATCTGCTTCTAAATCCAAAACGCAGCTATCTAACAGAAAGGTTGTCAATGTGTGCACTCAACTTCCAGAGTTAAACCCGTGTGTGGATTCAGCAGTCTGCAAACACTTTCTCTGCAGAGTCCCAAAACAGGCGTTTTCAACCCATTACCGGCATATGGAAGAAACAGCAGTAAGCACAGGGAAATATCTGCTTGTAAATCCGAAACGCAGCTATCTAACAGAACGGTTGTCAATGTGTGCACTCAACTTCCAGAGTTAAACCCGTGTGTGGATTCAGCAGTCTGCAAACTCTTTCTCTGCAGAGTCCCAAAACAGGCGTTTTCAGCCCATTACAGGCATATGGAAGAAACAGCAGTAAGCACAGGGAAATATCTGCTTCTAAATCCAAAACGCAGCTATCTAACAGAACGGTTGTCAATTTGTGCACTCAACTTCCAGAGTTAAACCCGTGTGTGGATTCAGCAGTCTGCAAACACTTTCTCTGCAGAGTCCCAAAACAGGCGTTTTCAGCCCATTACCGGCATATGGAAGAAACAGCAGTAAGCACAGGGAAATATCTGCTTCTAAATCCAAAACGCAGCTATCTAACAGAACGGTTGTCAATGTGTGCACTCAACTTCCAGAGTTAAACCCGTGTGTGGATTCAGCAGTCTGCAAACACTTTCTCTGCAGAGTCCCAAAACAGGCGTTTTCAGCCCATTACCGGCATATGGAAGAAACAGCAGTAAGCCCAGGGAAATATCTGCTTCTAAATCCAAAACGCAGCTATCTAACAGAACGGTTGTCAATGTGTGCACTCAACTTCCAGAGTTAAACCCGTGTGTGGATTCAGCAGTCTGCAAACACTTTCTGTGCAGAGTCCCAAAACAGGCGTTTTCAGCCCATTACAGGCATATGGAAGAAACAGCAGTAAGCACAGGGAAATATCTGCTTCTAAATCCAAAACGCAGCTATCTAACAGAACGGTTGTCAATGTGTGCACTCAACTTCCAGAGTTAAACCAGTGTGTGGATTCAGCAGTCTGCAAACACTTTCTCTGCAGAGTCCCAAAACAGGCGTTTTCAGCCCATTACCGGCATATGGAAGAAACAGCAGTAAGCCCAGGGAAATATCTGCTTCTAAATCCAAAACGCAGCTATCTAACAGAACGGTTGTCAATGTGTGCACTCAACTTCCAGAGTTAAACCCGTGTGTGGATGCAGCAGTCTGCAAACACTTTCTCTGCAGAGTCCCAAAACAGGCGTTTTCAGTCCGTTACCGGCGTATGGAAGAAACAGCAGTAAGCACAGGGAAATATCTGCTTCTAAATCCAAAACGCAGCTATCTAACAGAACGGATGTCAATGTGTGCACTCAACTTCCAGAGTTAAACCCGTGTGTGGATTCAGCAGTCTGCAAACGCTTTCTCTGCAGAGTCCCAAAACAGGCGTTTTCAGCCCATTACCGGCATATGGAAGAAACAGCAGTAAGCACAGGGAAATATCTGCTTCTAAATCCAAAACGCAGCTATCTAACAGAACGGTTGTCAATGTGTGCACTCAACTTCCAGAGTTAAACCCGTGTGTGGATTCAGCAGTCTGCAAACACTTTCTCTGCAGAGTCCCAAAACAGGCGTTTTCAGCCCATTACAGGCATATGGAAGAAACAGCAGTAAGCCCAGGGAAATATCTGCTTCTAAATCCAAAACGCAGCTATCTAACAGAACGGTTGTCAATGTGTGCACTCAACTTCCAGAGTTAAGCCCGTGTGTGGATTCAGCAGTCTGCAAACACTTTCTCTGCAGAGTCCCAAAACAGGCGTTTTCAACCCATTACCGGCATATGGAAGAAACAGCAGTAAGCACAGGGAAATATCTGCTTCTAAATCCAAAACGCAGCTATCTAACAGAACGGTTGTCAATGTGTGCACTCAACTTCCAGAGTTAAACCCGTGTGTGGATTCAGCAGTCTGCAAACACTTTCTCTGCAGAGTCCCAAAACAGGCGTTTTCAGCCCATTACCGGCATATGGAAGAAACAGCAGTAAGCACAGGGAAATATCTGCTTCTAAATCCAAAACGCAGCTATCTAACATAACGGTTGTCAATGTGTGCACTCAACTTCCAGAGTTAAACCCGTGTGTGGATTCAGCAGTCTGCAAACACTTTCTCTGCAGAGTCCCAAAACAGGCGTTTTCAGCCCATTACCGGCATATGGAAGAAACAGCAGTAAGCACAGGGAAATATCTGCTTCTAAATCCAAAACGCAGCTATCTAACAGAACGGTTGTCAATGTGTGCACTCAACTTCCAGAGTTAAACCCGTGTGTGGATTCAGCAGTCTGCAAACACTTTCTCTGCAGAGTCCCAAAACAGGCGTTTTCAACCCATTACCGGAATATGGAAGAAACAGCAGTAAGCACAGGGAAATATCTGCTTCTAAATCCAAAACGCAGCTATCTAACAGAACGGTTGTCAATGTGTGCACTCAACTTCCAGAGTTAAACCCGTGTGTGGATTCAGCAGTCTGCAAACACTTTCTCTGCAGAGTCCCAAAACAGGCGTTTTCAGCCCATTACCGGCATATGGAAGAAACAGCAGTAAGCACAGGGAAATATCTGCTTCTAAATCCAAAACGCAGCTATCTAACAGAACGGTTGTCAATGTGTGCACTCAACTTCCAGAGTTAAACCCGTGTGTGGATTCAGCAGTCTGCAAACACTTTCTCTGCAGAGTCCCAAAACAGGCGTTTTCAGCCCATTACCGGCATATGGAAGAAACAGCAGTAAGCACAGGGAAATATCTGCTTCTAAATCCAAAACGCAGCTATCTAACAGAACGGTTGTCAATGGGTCCACTCAACTTCCAGAGTTAAACCCGTGTGTGGATTCAGCAGTCTGCAAACGCTTTCTCTGCAGAGTCCCAAAACAGGCGTTTTCAGCCCATTACCGGCATATGGAAGAAACAGCAGTAAGCACAGGGAAATATCTGCTTCTAAATCCAAAACGCAGCTATCTAACAGAACGGTTGTCAATGTGTGCACTCAACTTCCAGAGTTAAACCCGTTTGTGGATTCAGCAGTCTGCAAACACTTTCTCTGCAGAGTCCCAAAACAGGCGTTTTCAGCCCATTACCGGCATAGGGAAGAAACAGCAGTAAGCACAGGGAAATATCTGCTTCTAAATCCAAAACGCGGCTATCTAACAGAACGGTTGTCAATGTGTGCACTCAACTTCCAGAGTTAAACCCGTGTGTGGATTCAGCAGTCTGCAAACACTTTCTCTGCAGAGTCCCAAAACAGGCGTTTTCAGCCCATTACCGGCATATGGAAGAAACAGCAGTAAGCCCAGGGAAATAGCTGCTTGTAAATCCAAAACGCAGCTATCTAACAGAACGGTTGTCAAGGTGTACACTCAACTTCCAGAGTTAAACCCTTGTGTGGATGCAGCAGTCTGCAAACACTTTCTCTGCAGAGTCCCAAAACAGGCGTTTTCAGCCCATTACCGGCATATGGAAGAAACAGCAGTAAGCACAGGGAAATATCTGCTTCTAAATCCAAAACGCAGCTATCTAACAGAACGGTTGTCAATGTGTGCACTCAACTTCCAGAGTTAAACCCGTGTGTGGATTCAGCAGTCTGCAAACACTTTCTCTGCAGAGTCCCAAAACAGGCGTTTTCAGCCCATTACCGGCATATGGAAGAAACAGCAGTAAGCCCAGGGAAATATCTGCTTCTAAATCCAAAACGCAGCTATCTAACAGAACGGTTGTCAATGTGTGCACTCAACTTCCAGAGTTAAACCCGTGTGTGGATTCAGCAGTCTGCAAACACTTTCTCTGCAGAGTCCCAAAACAGGCGTTTTCAACCCATTACCGGCATATGGAAGAAACAGCAGTAAGCACAGGGAAATATCTGCTTCTAAATCCAAAACGCAGCTATCTAACAGAACGGTTGTCAATGTGTGCACTCAACTTCCAGAGTTAAACCCGTGTGTGGATTCAGCAGTCTGCAAACACTTTCTCTGCAGAGTCCCAAAACAGGCGTTTTCAGCCCATTACCGGCATATGGAAGAAACAGCAGTAAGCACAGGGAAATATCTGCTTCTAAATCCAAAACGCAGCTATCTAACAGAACGGTTGTCAATGTGTGCACTCAACTTCCAGAGTTAAACCCATGTGTGGATTCAGCAGTCTGCAAACACTTTCTCTGCAGAGTCCCAAAACAGGCGTTTTCAGCCCATTACCGGCATATGGAAGAAACAGCAGTAAGCCCAAGGAAATATCTGCTTCTATATCCAAAACGCAGCTATCTAACAGAACGGTTGTCAATGTGTGCACTCAACTTCCAGAGTTAAACCCGTGTGTGGATTCAGCAGTCTGCAAACACTTTCTCTGCAGAGTCCCAAAACAGGCGTTTTCAGCCCATTACCGGCATATGGAAGAAACAGCAGTAAGCCCAGGGAAATATCTGCTTCTAAATCCAAAACGCAGCTATCTAACAGAAAGGTTGTCAATGTGTGCACTCAACTTCCAGAGTTAAACCCGTGTGTGGATTCAGCAGTCTGCAAACACTTTCTCTGCAGCGTCCCAAAACAGGCGTTTTCAACCCATTACCGGCATATGGAAGAAACAGCAGTAAGCACAGGGAAATATCTGCTTGTAAATCCGAAACGCAGCTATCTAACAGAACGGTTGTCAATGTGTGCACTCAACTTCCAGAGTTAAACCCGTGTGTGGATTCAGCAGTCTGCAAACTCTTTCTCTGCAGAGTCCCAAAACAGGCGTTTTCAGCCCATTACAGGCATATGGAAGAAACAGCAGTAAGCACAGGGAAATATCTGCTTCTAAATCCAAAACGCAGCTATCTAACAGAACGGTTGTCAATTTGTGGACTCAACTTCCAGAGTTAAACCCGTGTGTGGATTCAGCAGTCTGCAAACACTTTCTCTGCAGAGTCCCAAAACAGGCGTTTTCAGCCCATTACCGGCATATGGAAGAAACAGCAGTAAGCACAGGGAAATATCTGCTTCTAAATCCAAAACGCAGCTATCTAACAGAACGGTTGTCAATGTGTGCACTCAACTTCCAGAGTTAAACCCGTGTGTGGATTCAGCAGTCTGCAAACACTTTCTCTGCAGAGTCCCAAAACAGGCGTTTTCAGCCCATTACCGGCATATGGAAGAAACAGCAGTAAGCCCAGGGAAATAGCTGCTTCTAAATCCAAAACGCAGCTATCTAACAGAACGGTTGTCAATGTGTGCACTCAACTTCCAGAGTTAAACCCGTGTGTGGATTCAGCAGTCTGCAAACACTTTCTGTGCAGAGTCCCAAAACAGGCGTTTTCAGCCCATTACAGGCATATGGAAGAAACAGCAGTAAGCCCAGGGAAATATCTGCTTCTAAATCCAAAACGCAGCTATCTAACAGAACGGTTGTCAATGTGTGCACTCAACTTCCAGAGTTAAACCCGTGTGTGGATTCAGCAGTCTGCAAACACTTTCTCTGCAGAGTCCCAAAACAGGCGTTTTCAGCCCATTACCGGCATATGGAAGAAACAGCAGTAAGCCCAGGGAAATATCTGCTTCTAAATCCAAAACGCAGCTATCTAACAGAACGGTTGTCAATGTGTGCACTCAACTTCCAGAGTTAAACCCGTGTGTGGATGCAGCAGTCTGCAAACACTTTCTCTGCAGAGTCCCAAAACAGGCGTTTTCAGTCCGTTACCGGCATATGGAAGAAACAGCAGTAAGCACAGGGAAATATCTGCTTCTAAATCCAAAACGCAGCTATCTAACAGAACGGTTGTCAATGTGTGCACTCAACTTCCAGAGTTAAACCCGTGTGTGGATTCAGCAGTCTGCAAACGCTTTCTCTGCAGAGTCCCAAAACAGGCGTTTTCAGCCCATTACCGGCATATGGAAGAAACAGCAGTAAGCACAGGGAAATATCTGCTTCTAAATCCAAAACGCAGCTATCTAACAGAACGGTTGTCAATGTGTGCACTCAACTTCCAGAGTTAAACCCGTGTGTGGATTCAGCAGTCTGCAAACACTTTCTCTGCAGAGTCCCAAAACAGGCGTTTTCAGCCCATTACCGGCATATGGAAGAAACAGCAGTAAGCACAGGGAAATATCTGCTTCTAAATCCAAAACGCAGCTATCTAACAGAACGGTTGTCAATGTGTGCACTCAACTTCCAGAGTTAAACCCGTGTGTGGATTCAGCAGTCTGCAAACACTTTCTCTGCAGAGTCCCAAAACAGGCGTTTTCAACCCATTACCGGCATATGGAAGAAACAGCAGTAAGCACAGGGAAATATCTGCTTCTAAATCCAAAACGCAGCTATCTAACAGAACGGTTGTCAATGTGTGCACTCAACTTCCAGAGTTAAACCCGTGTGTGGATTCAGCAGTCTGCAAACACTTTCTCTGCAGAGTCCCAAAACAGGCGTTTTCAGCCCATTACCGGCATATGGAAGAAACAGCAGTAAGCACAGGGAAATATCTGCTTCTAAATCCAAAACGCAGCTATCTAACAGAACGGTTGTCAATGGGTGCACTCAACTTCCAGAGTTAAACCCGTGTGTGTATTCAGCAGTCTGCAAACGCTTTCTCTGCAGAGTCCCAAAACAGGCGTTTTCAGCCCATTACCGGCATATGGAAGAAACAGCAGTAAGCACAGGGAAATATCTGCTTCTAAATCCAAAACGCAGCTATCTAACAGAACGGTTGTCAATGTGTGCACTCAACTTCCAGAGTTAAACCCGTGTGTGGATTCAGCAGTCTGCAAACACTTTCTCTGCAGAGTCCCAAAACAGGCGTTTTCAGCCCATTACCGGCATATGGAAGAAACAGCAGTAAGCACAGGGAAATATCTGCTTCTAAATCCAAAACGCAGCTATCTAACAGAACGGTTGTCAATGTGTGCACTCAACTTCCAGAGTTAAACCCGTGTGTGGATTCAGCAGTCTGCAAACACTTTCTCTGCAGAGTCCCAAAACAGGCGTTTTCAGCCCATTACAGGCATATGGAAGAAACAGCAGTAAGCCCAGGGAAATATCTGCTTCTAAATCCAAAACGCAGCTATCTAACAGAACGGTTGTCAATGTGTGCACTCAACTTCCAGAGTTAAACCCGTGTGTGGATTCAGCAGTCTGCAAACAATTTCTCTGCAGAGTCCCAAAACAGGCGTTTTCAACCCATTACCGGCATATGGAAGAAACAGCAGTAAGCCCAGGGAAATAGCTGCTTCTAAATCCAAAACGCAGCTATCTAACAGAACGGTTGTCAATGTGTGCACTCAACTTCCAGAGTTAAACCCGTGTGTGGATTCAGCAGTCTGCAAACACTTTCTCTGCAGAGTCCCAAAACAGGCGTTTTCAGCCCATTACCGGCATATGGAAGAAACAGCAGTAAGCACAGGGAAATATCTGCTTCTAAATCCAAAACGCAGCTATCTAACAGAACGGTTGTCAATGTGTGCACTCAACTTCCAGAGTTAAACCCGTGTGTGGATTCAGCAGTCTGCAAACACTTTCTCTGCAGAGTCCCAAAACAGGAGTTTTCAGCCCATTACCGGCATATGGAAGAAACAGCAGTAAGCACAGGGAAATATCTGCTTCTAAATCCAAAACGCAGCTATCTAACAGAACGGTTGTCAATGGGTCCACTCAACTTCCAGAGTTAAACCCGTGTGTGGATTCAGCAGTCTGCAAACGCTTTCTCTGCAGAGTCCCAAAACAGGCGTTTTCAGCCCATTACCGGCATATGGAAGAAACAGCAGTAAGCACAGGGAAATATCTGCTTCTAAATCCAAAACGCAGCTATCTAACAGAACGGTTGTCAATGTGTGCACTCAACTTCCAGAGTTAAACCCGTGTGTGGATTCAGCAGTCTGCAAACACTTTCTCTGCAGAGTCCCAAAACAGGCGTTTTCAGCCCATTACCGGCATATGGAAGAAACAGCAGTAAGCACAGGGAAATATCTGCTTCTAAATCCAAAACGCGGCTATCTAACAGAACGGTTGTCAATGTGTGCACTCAACTTCCAGAGTTAAACCCGTGTGTGGATTCAGCAGTCTGCAAACACTTTCTCTGCAGAGTCCCAAAACAGGCGTTTTCAGCCCATTACCGGCATATGGAAGAAACAGCAGTAAGCCCAGGGAAATAGCTGCTTGTAAATCCAAAACGCAGCTATCTAACAGAACGGTTGTCAAGGTGTACACTCAACTTCCAGAGTTAAACCCGTGTGTGGATTCAGCAGTCTGCAAACACTTTCTCTGCAGAGTCCCAAAACAGGCGTTTTCAGCCCATTACCGGCATATGGAAGAAACAGCAGTAAGCACAGGGAAATATCTGCTTCTAAATCCAAAACGCAGCTATCTAACAGAACGGTTGTCAATGTGTGCACTCAACTTCCAGAGTTAAACCCGTGTGTGGATTCAGCAGTCTGCAAACACTTTCTCTGCAGAGTCCCAAAACAGGCGTTTTCAGCCCATTACCGGCATATGGAAGAAACAGCAGTAAGCCCAGGGAAATATCTGCTTCTAAATCCAAAACGCAGCTATCTAACAGAACGGTTGTCAATGTGTGCACTCAACTTCCAGAGTTAAACCCGTGTGTGGATGCAGCAGTCTGCAAACACTTTCTCTGCAGAGTCCCAAAACAGGCGTTTTCAGTCCGTTACCGGCATATGGAAGAAACAGCAGTAAGCACAGGGAAATATCTGCTTCTAAATCCAAAACGCAGCTATCTAACAGAACGGTTGTCAATGTGTGCACTCAACTTCCAGAGTTAAACCCGTGTGTGGATTCAGCAGTCTGCAAACGCTTTCTCTGCAGAGTCCCAAAACAGGCGTTTTCAGCCCATTACCGGCATATGGAAGAAACAGCAGTAAGCACAGGGAAATATCTGCTTCTAAATCCAAAACGCAGCTATCTAACAGAACGGTTGTCAATGTGTGCACTCAACTTCCAGAGTTAAACCCGTGTGTGGATTCAGCAGTCTGCAAACACTTTCTCTGCAGAGTCCCAAAACAGGCGTTTTCAGCCCATTACCGGCATAAGGAAGAAACAGCAGTAAGCCCAGGGAAATATCTGCTTCTAAATCCAAAACGCAGCTATCTAACAGAACGGTTGTCAATGTGTGCACTCAACTTCCAGAGTTAAACCCGTGTGTGGATTCAGCAGTCTGCAAACACTTTCTCTGCAGAGTCCCAAAACAGGCGTTTTCAACCCATTACCGGAATATGGAAGAAACAGCAGTAAGCACAGGGAAATATCTGCTTCTAAATCCAAAACGCAGCTATCTAACAGAACGGTTGTCAATGTGTGCACTCAACTTCCAGAGTTAAACCCGTGTGTGGATTCAGCAGTCTGCAAACACTTTCTCTGCAGAGTCCCAAAACACGCGTTTTCAGCCCATTACCGGCATATGGAAGAAACAGCAGTAAGCACAGGGAAATATCTGCTTCTAAATCCAAAACGCAGCTATCTAACAGAACGGTTGTCAATGTGTGCACTCAACTTCCAGAGTTAAAACCGTGTGTGGATTCAGCAGTCTGCAAACACTTTCTCTGCAGAGTCCCAAAACAGGCGTTTTCAGCCCATTACCGGCATATGGAAGAAACAGCAGTAAGCACAGGGAAATATCTGCTTCTAAATCCAAAACGCAGCTATCTAACAGAACGGTTGTCAATGGGTGCACTCAACTTCCAGAGTTAAACCCGTGTGTGGATTCAGCAGTCTGCAAACGCTTTCTCTGCAGAGTCCCAAAACAGGCGTTTTCAGCCCATTACCGGCATATGGAAGAAACAGCAGTAAGCACAGGGAAATATCTGCTTCTAAATCCAAAACGCAGCTATCTAACAGAACGGTTGTCAATGTGTGCACTCAACTTCCAGAGTTAAACCCGTGTGTGGATTCAGCAGTCTGCAAACACTTTCTCTGCAGAGTCCCAAAACAGGCGTTTTCAGCCCATTACCGGCATATGGAAGAAACAGCAGTAAGCACAGGGAAATATCTGCTTCTAAATCCAAAACGCAGCTATCTAACAGAACGGTTGTCAATGTGTGCACTCAACTTCCAGAGTTAAACCCGTGTGTGGATTCAGCAGTCTGCAAACACTTTCTCTGCAGAGTCCCAAAACAGGCGTTTTCAGCCCATTACAGGCATATGGAAGAAACAGCAGTAAGCCCAGGGAAATATCTGCTTCTAAATCCAAAACGCAGCTATCTAACAGAACGGTTGTCAATGTGTGCACTCAACTTCCAGAGTTAAACCCGTGTGTGGATTCAGCAGTCTGCAAACACTTTCTCTGCAGAGTCCCAAAACAGGCGTTTTCAACCCATTACCGGCATATGGAAGAAACAGCAGTAAGCACAGGGAAATATCTGCTTCTAAATCCAAAACGCAGCTATCTAACAGAACGGTTGTCAATGTGTGCACTCAACTTCCAGAGTTAAACCCGTGTGTGGATTCAGCAGTCTGCAAACACTTTCTCTGCAGAGTCCCAAAACAGGCGTTTTCAGCCCATTACCGGCATATGGAAGAAACAGCAGTAAGCACAGGGAAATATCTGCTTCTAAATCCAAAACGCAGCTATCTAACAGAACGGTTGTCAATGTGTGCACTCAACTTCCAGAGTTAAACCCGTGTGTGGATTCAGCAGTCTGCAAACACTTTCTCTGCAGAGTCCCAAAACAGGAGTTTTCAGCCCATTACCGGCATATGGAAGAAACAGCAGTAAGCACAGGGAAATATCTGCTTCTAAATCCAAAACGCAGCTATCTAACAGAACGGTTGTCAATGGGTCCACTCAACTTCCAGAGTTAAACCCGTGTGTGGATTCAGCAGTCTGCAAACGCTTTCTCTGCAGAGTCCCAAAACAGGCGTTTTCAGCCCATTACCGGCATATGGAAGAAACAGCAGTAAGCACAGGGAAATATCTGCTTCTAAATCCAAAACGCAGCTATCTAACAGAACGGTTGTCAATGTGTGCACTCAACTTCCAGAGTTAAACCCGTGTGTGGATTCAGCAGTCTGCAAACACTTTCTCTGCAGAGTCCCAAAACACGCGTTTTCAGCCCATTACCGGCATATGGAAGAAACAGCAGTAAGCACAGGGAAATATCTGCTTCTAAATCCAAAACGCAGCTATCTAACAGAACGGTTGTCAATGTGTGCACTCAACTTCCAGAGTTAAAACCGTGTGTGGATTCAGCAGTCTGCAAACACTTTCTCTGCAGAGTCCCAAAACAGGCGTTTTCAGCCCATTACCGGCATATGGAAGAAACAGCAGTAAGCACAGGGAAATATCTGCTTCTAAATCCAAAACGCAGCTATCTAACAGAACGGTTGTCAATGGGTGCACTCAACTTCCAGAGTTAAACCCGTGTGTGGATTCAGCAGTCTGCAAACGCTTTCTCTGCAGAGTCCCAAAACAGGCGTTTTCAGCCCATTACCGGCATATGGAAGAAACAGCAGTAAGCACAGGGAAATATCTGCTTCTAAATCCAAAACGCAGCTATCTAACAGAACGGTTGTCAATGTGTGCACTCAACTTCCAGAGTTAAACCCGTGTGTGGATTCAGCAGTCTGCAAACACTTTCTCTGCAGAGTCCCAAAACAGGCGTTTTCAGCCCATTACCGGCATATGGAAGAAACAGCAGTAAGCCCAGGGAAATAGCTGCTTGTAAATCCAAAACGCAGCTATCTAACAGAACGGTTGTCAAGGTGTACACTCAACTTCCAGAATTAAACCCTTGTGTGGATGCAGCAGTCTGCAAACACTTTCTCTGCAGAGTCCCAAAACAGGCGTTTTCAGCCCATTACCGGCATATGGAAGAAACAGCAGTAAGCACAGGGAAATATCTGCTTCTAAATCCAAAACGCAGCTATCTAACAGAACGGTTGTCAATGTGTGCACTCAACTTCCAGAGTTAAACCCGTGTGTGGATTCAGCAGTCTGCAAACACTTTCTCTGCAGAGTCCCAAAACAGGCGTTTTCAGCCCATTACCGGCATATGGAAGAAACAGCAGTAAGCCCAGGGAAATATCTGCTTCTAAATCCAAAACGCAGCTATCTAACAGAACGGTTGTCAATGTGTGCACTCAACTTCCAGAGTTAAACCCGTGTGTGGATTCAGCAGTCTGCAAACACTTTCTCTGCAGAGTCCCAAAACAGGCGTTTTCAGCCCATTACCGGCATATGGAAGAAACAGCAGTAAGCACAGGGAAATATCTGCTTCTAAATCCAAAACGCGGCTATCTAACAGAACGGTTGTCAATGTGTGCACTCAACTTCCAGAGTTAAACCCGTGTGTGGATTCAGCAGTCTGCAAACACTTTCTCTGCAGAGTCCCAAAACAGGCGTTTTCAGCCCATTACCGGCATATGGAAGAAACAGCAGTAAGCCCAGGGAAATAGCTGCTTGTAAATCCAAAACGCAGCTATCTAACAGAACGGTTGTCAAGGTGTACACTCAACTTCCAGAGTTAAACCCTTGTGTGGATGCAGCAGTCTGCAAACACTTTCTCTGCAGAGTCCCAAAACAGGCGTTTTCAGCCCATTACCGGCATATGGAAGAAACAGCAGTAAGCACAGGGAAATATCTGCTTCTAAATCCAAAACGCAGCTATCTAACAGAACGGTTGTCAATGTGTGCACTCAACTTCCAGAGTTAAACCCGTGTGTGGATTCAGCAGTCTGCAAACACTTTCTCTGCAGAGTCCCAAAACAGGCGTTTTCAGCCCATTACCGGCATATGGAAGAAACAGCAGTAAGCCCAGGGAAATATCTGCTTCTAAATCCAAAACGCAGCTATCTAACAGAACGGTTGTCAATGTGTGCACTCAACTTCCAGAGTTAAACCCGTGTGTGGATTCAGCAGTCTGCAAACACTTTCTCTGCAGAGTCCCAAAACAGGCGTTTTCAACCCATTACCGGCATATGGAAGAAACAGCAGTAAGCACAGGGAAATATCTGCTTCTAAATCCAAAACGCAGCTATCTAACAGAACGGTTGTCAATGTGTGCACTCAACTTCCAGAGTTAAACCCGTGTGTGGATTCAGCAGTCTGCAAACACTTTCTCTGCAGAGTCCCAAAACAGGCGTTTTCAGCCCATTACCGGCATATGGAAGAAACAGCAGTAAGCACAGGGAAATATCTGCTTCTAAATCCAAAACGCAGCTATCTAACAGAACGGTTGTCAATGTGTGCACTCAACTTCCAGAGTTAAACCCGTGTGTGGATTCAGCAGTCTGCAAACACTTTCTCTGCAGAGTCCCAAAACAGGCGTTTTCAGCCCATTACCGGCATATGGAAGAAACAGCAGTAAGCACAGGGAAATATCTGCTTCTAAATCCAAAACGCAGCTATCTAACAGAACGGTTGTCAATGGGTGCACTCAACTTCCAGAGTTAAACCCGTGTGTGGATTCAGCAGTCTGCAAACACTTTCTCTGCAGAGTCCCAAAACAGGCGTTTTCAGCCCATTACCGGCATATGGAAGAAACAGCAGTAAGCACAGGGAAATATCTGCTTCTAAATCCAAAACGCAGCTATCTAACAGAACGGTTGTCAATGTGTGCACTCAACTTCCAGAGTTAAACCCATGTGTGGATTCAGCAGTCTGCAAACACTTTCTCTGCAGAGTCCCAAAACAGGCGTTTTCAGCCCATTACCGGCATATGGAAGAAACAGCAGTAAGCCCAAGGAAATATCTGCTTCTATATCCAAAACGCAGCTATCTAACAGAACGGTTGTCAATGTGTGCACTCAACTTCCAGAGTTAAACCCGTGTGTGGATTCAGCAGTCTGCAAACACTTTCTCTGCAGAGTCCCAAAACAGGCGTTTTCAGCCCATTACCGGCATATAGAAGAAACAGCAGTAAGCCCAGGGAAATATCTGCTTCTAAATCCAAAACGCAGCTATCTAACAGAAAGGTTGTCAATGTGTGCACTCAACTTCCAGAGTTAAACCCGTGTGTGGATTCAGCAGTCTGCAAACACTTTCTCTGCAGAGTCCCAAAACAGGCGTTTTCAACCCATTACCGGCATATGGAAGAAACAGCAGTAAGCACAGGGAAATATCTGCTTGTAAATCCGAAACGCAGCTATCTAACAGAACGGTTGTCAATGTGTGCACTCAACTTCCAGAGTTAAACCCGTGTGTGGATTCAGCAGTCTGCAAACTCTTTCTCTGCAGAGTCCCAAAACAGGCGTTTTCAGCCCATTACAGGCATATGGAAGAAACAGCAGTAAGCACAGGGAATATCTGCTTCTAAATCCAAAACGCAGCTATCTAACAGAACGGTTGTCAATTTGTGCACTCAACTTCCAGAGTTAAACCCGTGTGTGGATTCAGCAGTCTGCAAACACTTTCTCTGCAGAGTCCCAAAACAGGCGTTTTCAGCCCATTACCGGCATATGGAAGAAACAGCAGTAAGCACAGGGAAATATCTGCTTCTAAATCCAAAACGCAGCTATCTAACAGAACGGTTGTCAATGTGTGCACTCAACTTCCAGAGTTAAACCCGTGTGTGGATTCAGCAGTCTGCAAACACTTTCTCTGCAGAGTCCCAAAACAGGCGTTTTCAGCCCATTACCGGCATATGGAAGAAACAGCAGTAAGCCAGGGAAATATCTGCTTCTAAATCCAAAACGCAGCTATCTAACAGAACGCTTGTCAATGTGTGCACTCAACTTCCAGAGTTAAACCCGTGTGTGGATTCAGCAGTCTGCAAACACTTTCTGTGCAGAGTCCCAAAACAGGCGTTTTCAGCCCATTACAGGCATATGGAAGAAACAGCAGTAAGCCCAGGGAAATATCTGCTTCTAAATCCAAAACGCAGCTATCTAACAGAACGGTTGTCAATGTGTGCACTCAACTTCCAGAGTTAAACCAGTGTGTGGATTCAGCAGTCTGCAAACACTTTCTCTGCAGAGTCCCAAAACAGGCGTTTTCAGCCCATTACCGGCATATGGAAGAAACAGCAGTAAGCCCAGGGAAATATCTGCTTCTAAATCCAAAACGCAGCTATCTAACAGAACGGTTGTCAATGTGTGCACTCAACTTCCAGAGTTAAACCCGTGTGTGGATGCAGCAGTCTGCAAACACTTTCTCTGCAGAGTCCCAAAACAGGCGTTTTCAGTCCGTTACCGGCGTATGGAAGAAACAGCAGTAAGCACAGGGAAATATCTGCTTCTAAATCCAAAACGCAGCTATCTAACAGAACGGATGTCAATGTGTGCACTCAACTTCCAGAGTTAAACCCGTGTGTGGATTCAGCAGTCTGCAAACGCTTTCTCTGCAGAGTCCCAAAACAGGCGTTTTCAGCCCATTACGCGCATATGGAAGAAACAGCAGTAAGCACAGGGAAATATCTGCTTCTAAATCCAAAACGCAGCTATCTAACAGAACGGTTGTCAATGTGTGCACTCAACTTCCAGAGTTAAACCCATGTGTGGATTCAGCAGTCTGCAAACACTTTCTCTGCAGAGTCCCAAAACAGGCGTTTTCAGCCCATTACAGGCATATGGAAGAAACAGCAGTAAGCCCAGGGAAATATCTGCTTCTAAATCCAAAACGCAGCTATCTAACAGAACGGTTGTCAATGTGTGCACTCAACTTCCAGAGTTAAGCCCGTGTGTGGATTCAGCAGTCTGCAAACACTTTCTCTGCAGAGTCCCAAAACAGGCGTTTTCAACCCATTACCGGCATATGGAAGAAACAGCAGTAAGCACAGGGAAATATCTGCTTCTAAATCCAAAACGCAGCTATCTAACAGAACGGTTGTCAATGTGTGCACTCAACTTCCAGAGTTAAACCCGTGTGTGGATTCAGCAGTCTGCAAACACTTTCTCTGCAGAGTCCCAAAACAGGCGTTTTCAGCCCATTACCGGCATATGGAAGAAACAGCAGTAAGCACAGGGAAATATCTGCTTCTAAATCCAAAACGCAGCTATCTAACATAACGGTTGTCAATGTGTGCACTCAACTTCCAGAGTTAAACCCGTGTGTGGATTCAGCAGTCTGCAAACACTTTCTCTGCAGAGTCCCAAAACAGGCGTTTTCAGCCCATTACGGCATATGGAAGAAACAGCAGTAAGCACAGGGAAATATCTGCTTCTAAATCCAAAACGCAGCTATCTAACAGAACGGTTGTCAATGTGTGCACTCAACTTCCAGAGTTAAACCCGTGTGTGGATTCAGCAGTCTGCAAACACTTTCTCTGCAGAGTCCCAAAACAGGCGTTTTCAACCCATTACCGGAATATGGAAGAAACAGCAGTAAGCACAGGGAAATATCTGCTTCTAAATCCAAAACGCAGCTATCTAACAGAACGGTTGTCAATGTGTGCACTCAACTTCCAGAGTTAAACCCGTGTGTGGATTCAGCAGTCTGCAAACACTTTCTCTGCAGAGTCCCCAAAACAGGAGTTTTCAGCCCATTACCGGCATATGGAAGAAACAGCAGTAAGCACAGGGAAATATCTGCTTCTAAATCCAAAACGCAGCTATCTAACAGAACGGTTGTCAATGTGTGCACTCAACTTCCAGAGTTAAACCCGTGTGTGGATTCAGCAGTCTGCAAACACTTTCTCTGCAGAGTCCCAAAACAGGAGTTTTCAGCCCATTACCGGCATATGGAAGAAACAGCAGTAAGCACAGGGAAATATCTGCTTCTAAATCCAAAACGCAGCTATCTAACAGAACGGTTGTCAATGGGTCCACTCAACTTCCAGAGTTAAACCCGTGTGTGGATTCAGCAGTCTGCAAACGCTTTCTCTGCAGAGTCCCAAAACAGGCGTTTTCAGCCCATTACCGGCATATGGAAGAAACAGCAGTAAGCACAGGGAAATATCTGCTTCTAAATCCAAAACGCAGCTATCTAACAGAACGGTTGTCAATGTGTGCACTCAACTTCCAGAGTTAAACCCGTGTGTGGATTCAGCAGTCTGCAAACACTTTCTCTGCAGAGTCCCAAAACACGCGTTTTCAGCCCATTACCGGCATATGGAAGAAACAGCAGTAAGCACAGGGAAATATCTGCTTCTAAATCCAAAACGCAGCTATCTAACAGAACGGTTGTCAATGTGTGCACTCAACTTCCAGAGTTAAAACCGTGTGTGGATTCAGCAGTCTGCAAACACTTTCTCTGCAGAGTCCCAAAACAGGCGTTTTCAGCCCATTACCGGCATATGGAAGAAACAGCAGTAAGCACAGGGAAATATCTGCTTCTAAATCCAAAACGCAGCTATCTAACAGAACGGTTGTCAATGGGTGCACTCAACTTCCAGAGTTAAACCCGTGTGTGGATTCAGCAGTCTGCAAACGCTTTCTCTGCAGAGTCCCAAAACAGGCGTTTTCAGCCCATTACCGGCATATGGAAGAAACAGCAGTAAGCACAGGGAAATATCTGCTTCTAAATCCAAAACGCAGCTATCTAACAGAACGGTTGTCAATGTGTGCACTCAACTTCCAGAGTTAAACCCGTGTGTGGATTCAGCAGTCTGCAAACACTTTCTCTGCAGAGTCCCAAAACAGGACGTTTTCAGCCCATTACCGGCATATGGAAGAAACAGCAGTAAGCCAGGGAAATAGCTTCTTGTAAATCCAAAACGCAGCTATCTAACAGAACGGTTGTCAAGGTGTACACTCAACTTCCAGAATTAAACCCTTGTGTGGATGCAGCAGTCTGCAAACACTTTCTCTGCAGAGTCCCAAAACAGGCGTTTTCAGCCCATTACCGGCATATGGAAGAAACAGCAGTAAGCACAGGGAAATATCTGCTTCTAAATCCAAAACGCAGCTATCTAACAGAACGGTTGTCAATGTGTGCACTCAACTTCCAGAGTTAAACCCGTGTGTGGATTCAGCAGTCTGCAAACACTTTCTCTGCAGAGTCCCAAAACAGGCGTTTTCAGCCCATTACCGGCATATGGAAGAAACAGCAGTAAGCCCAGGGAAATATCTGCTTCTAAATCCAAAACGCAGCTATCTAACAGAACGGTTGTCAATGTGTGCACTCAACTTCCAGAGTTAAACCCGTGTGTGGATTCAGCAGTCTGCAAACACTTTCTCTGCAGAGTCCCAAAACAGGCGTTTTCAGCCCATTACCGGCATATGGAAGAAACAGCAGTAAGCACAGGGAAATATCTGCTTCTAAATCCAAAACGCGCTATCTAACAGAACGGTTGTCAATGTGTGCACTCAACTTCCAGAGTTAAACCGTGTGTGGATTCAGCAGTCTGCAAACACTTTCTCTGCAGAGTCCCAAAACAGGCGTTTTCAGCCCATTACCGGCATATGGAAGAAACAGCAGTAAGCCCAGGGAAATAGCTGCTTGTAAATCCAAAACGCAGCTATCTAACAGAACGGTTGTCAAGGTGTACACTCAACTTCCAGAGTTAAACCCTTGTGTGGATGCAGCAGTCTGCAAACACTTTCTCTGCAGAGTCCCAAAACAGGCGTTTTCAGCCCATTACCGGCATATGGAAGAAACAGCAGTAAGCACAGGGAAATATCTGCTTCTAAATCCAAAACGCAGCTATCTAACAGAACGGTTGTCAATGTGTGCACTCAACTTCCAGAGTTAAACCCGTGTGTGGATTCAGCAGTCTGCAAACACTTTCTCTGCAGAGTCCCAAAACAGGCGTTTTCAGCCCATTACCGGCATATGGAAGAAACAGCAGTAAGCCCAGGGAAATATCTGCTTCTAAATCCAAAACGCAGCTATCTAACAGAACGGTTGTCAATGTGTGCACTCAACTTCCAGAGTTAAACCCGTGTGTGGATTCAGCAGTCTGCAAACACTTTCTCTGCAGAGTCCCAAAACAGGCGTTTTCAACCCATTACCGGCATATGGAAGAAACAGCAGTAAGCACAGGGAAATATCTGCTTCTAAATCCAAAACGCAGCTATCTAACAGAACGGTTGTCAATGTGTGCACTCAACTTCCAGAGTTAAACCGTGTGTGGATTCAGCAGTCTGCAAACACTTTCTCTGCAGAGTCCCAAAACAGGCGTTTTCAGCCCATTACCGGCATATGGAAGAAACAGCAGTAAGCACAGGGAAATATCTGCTTCTAAATCCAAAACGCAGCTATCTAACAGAACGGTTGTCAATGTGTGCACTCAACTTCCAGAGTTAAACCCGTGTGTGGATTCAGCAGTCTGCAAACACTTTCTCTGCAGAGTCCCAAAACAGGCGTTTTCAGCCCATTACCGGCATATGGAAGAAACAGCAGTAAGCACAGGGAAATATCTGCTTCTAAATCCAAAACGCAGCTATCTAACAGAACGGTTGTCAATGGGTGCACTCAACTTCCAGAGTTAAACCCGTGTGTGGATTCAGCAGTCTGCAAACACTTTCTCTGCAGAGTCCCAAAACAGGCGTTTTCAGCCCATTACCGGCATATGGAAGAAACAGCAGTAAGCACAGGGAAATATCTGCTTCTAAATCCAAAACGCAGCTATCTAACAGAACGGTTGTCAATGTGTGCACTCAACTTCCAGAGTTAAACCCATGTGTGGATTCAGCAGTCTGCAAACACTTTCTCTGCAGAGTCCCAAAACAGGCGTTTTCAGCCCATTACCGGCATATGGAAGAAACAGCAGTAAGCCCAAGGAAATATCTGCTTCTATATCCAAAACGCAGCTATCTAACAGAACGGTTGTCAATGTGTGCACTCAACTTCCAGAGTTAAACCCGTGTGTGGATTCAGCAGTCTGCAAACACTTTCTCTGCAGAGTCCCAAAACAGGCGTTTTCAGCCCATTACCGGCATATAGAAGAAACAGCAGTAAGCCCAGGGAAATATCTGCTTCTAAATCCAAAACGCAGCTATCTAACAGAAAGGTTGTCAATGTGTGCACTCAACTTCCAGAGTTAAACCCGTGTGTGGATTCAGCAGTCTGCAAACACTTTCTCTGCAGAGTCCCAAAACAGGCGTTTTCAACCCATTACCGGCATATGGAAGAAACAGCAGTAAGCACAGGGAAATATCTGCTTGTAAATCCGAAACGCAGCTATCTAACAGAACGGTTGTCAATGTGTGCACTCAACTTCCAGAGTTAAACCCGTGTGTGGATTCAGCAGTCTGCAAACTCTTTCTCTGCAGAGTCCCAAAAACAGGCGTTTTCAGCCCATTACAGGCATATGGAAGAAACAGCAGTAAGCACAGGGAAATATCTGCTTCTAAATCCAAAACGCAGCTATCTAACAGAACGGTTGTCAATTTGTGCACTCAACTTCCAGAGTTAAACCCGTGTGTGGATTCAGCAGTCTGCAAACACTTTCTCTGCAGAGTCCCAAAACAGGCGTTTTCAGCCCATTACCGGCATATGGAAGAAACAGCAGTAAGCACAGGGAAATATCTGCTTCTAAATCCAAAACGCAGCTATCTAACAGAACGGTTGTCAATGTGTGCACTCAACTTCCAGAGTTAAACCCGTGTGTGGATTCAGCAGTCTGCAAACACTTTCTCTGCAGAGTCCCAAAACAGGCGTTTTCAGCCCATTACCGGCATATGGAAGAAACAGCAGTAAGCCCAGGGAAATATCTGCTTCTAAATCCAAAACGCAGCTATCTAACAGAACGGTTGTCAATGTGTGCACTCAACTTCCAGAGTTAAACCCGTGTGTGGATTCAGCAGTCTGCAAACACTTTCTGTGCAGAGTCCCAAAACAGGCGTTTTCAGCCCATTACAGGCATATGGAAGAAACAGCAGTAAGCCCAGGGAAATATCTGCTTCTAAATCCAAAACGCAGCTATCTAACAGAACGGTTGTCAATGTGTGCACTCAACTTCCAGAGTTAAACCAGTGTGTGGATTCAGCAGTCTGCAAACACTTTCTCTGCAGAGTCCCAAAACAGGCGTTTTCAGCCCATTACCGGCATATGGAAGAAACAGCAGTAAGCCCAGGGAAATATCTGCTTCTAAATCCAAAACGCAGCTATCTAACAGAACGGTTGTCAATGTGTGCACTCAACTTCCAGAGTTAAACCCGTGTGTGGATGCAGCAGTCTGCAAACACTTTCTCTGCAGAGTCCCAAAACAGGCGTTTTCAGTCCGTTACCGGCGTATGGAAGAAACAGCAGTAAGCACAGGGAAATATCTGCTTCTAAATCCAAAACGCAGCTATCTAACAGAACGGATGTCAATGTGTGCACTCAACTTCCAGAGTTAAACCCGTGTGTGGATTCAGCAGTCTGCAAACGCTTTCTCTGCAGAGTCCCAAAACAGGCGTTTTCAGCCCATTACCGGCATATGGAAGAAACAGCAGTAAGCACAGGGAAATATCTGCTTCTAAATCCAAAACGCAGCTATCTAACAGAACGGTTGTCAATGTGTGCACTCAACTTCCAGAGTTAAACCCGTGTGTGGATTCAGCAGTCTGCAAACACTTTCTCTGCAGAGTCCCAAAACAGGCGTTTTCAGCCCATTACAGGCATATGGAAGAAACAGCAGTAAGCCCAGGGAAATATCTGCTTCTAAATCCAAAACGCAGCTATCTAACAGAACGGTTGTCAATGTGTGCACTCAACTTCCAGAGTTAAGCCCGTGTGTGGATTCAGCAGTCTGCAAACACTTTCTCTGCAGAGTCCCAAAACAGGCGTTTTCAACCCATTACCGGCATATGGAAGAAACAGCAGTAAGCACAGGGAAATATCTGCTTCTAAATCCAAAACGCAGCTATCTAACAGAACGGTTGTCAATGTGTGCACTCAACTTCCAGAGTTAAACCCGTGTGTGGATTCAGCAGTCTGCAAACACTTTCTCTGCAGAGTCCCAAAACAGGCGTTTTCAGCCCATTACCGGCATATGGAAGAAACAGCAGTAAGCACAGGGAAATATCTGCTTCTAAATCCAAAACGCAGCTATCTAACATAACGGTTGTCAATGTGTGCACTCAACTTCCAGAGTTAAACCCGTGTGTGGATTCAGCAGTCTGCAAACACTTTCTCTGCAGAGTCCCAAAACAGGCGTTTTCAGCCCATTACCGGCATATGGAAGAAACAGCAGTAAGCACAGGGAAATATCTGCTTCTAAATCCAAAACGCAGCTATCTAACAGAACGGTTGTCAATGTGTGCACTCAACTTCCAGAGTTAAACCCGTGTGTGGATTCAGCAGTCTGCAAACACTTTCTCTGCAGAGTCCCAAAACAGGCGTTTTCAACCCATTACCGGAATATGGAAGAAACAGCAGTAAGCACAGGGAAATATCTGCTTCTAAATCCAAAACGCAGCTATCTAACAGAACGGTTGTCAATGTGTGCACTCAACTTCCAGAGTTAAACCCGTGTGTGGATTCAGCAGTCTGCAAACACTTTCTCTGCAGAGTCCCAAAACAGGCGTTTTCAGCCCATTACCGGCATATGGAAGAAACAGCAGTAAGCACAGGGAAATATCTGCTTCTAAATCCAAAACGCAGCTATCTAACAGAACGGTTGTCAATGTGTGCACTCAACTTCCAGAGTTAAACCCGTGTGTGGATTCAGCAGTCTGCAAACACTTTCTCTGCAGAGTCCCAAAACAGGCGTTTTCAGCCCATTACCGGCATATGGAAGAAACAGCAGTAAGCAAAGGGAAATATCTGCTTCTAAATCCAAAACGCAGCTATCTAACAGAACGGTTGTCAATGGGTCCACTCAACTTCCAGAGTTAAACCCGTGTGTGGATTCAGCAGTCTGCAAACGCTTTCTCTGCAGAGTCCCAAAACAGGCGTTTTCAGCCCATTACCGGCATATGGAAGAAACAGCAGTAAGCACAGGGAAATATCTGCTTCTAAATCCAAAACGCAGCTATCTAACAGAACGGTTGTCAATGTGTGCACTCAACTTCCAGAGTTAAACCCGTTTGTGGATTCAGCAGTCTGCAAACACTTTCTCTGCAGAGTCCCCAAAACAGGCGTTTTCAGCCCATTACCGGCATAGGGAAGAAACAGCAGTAAGCACAGGGAAATATCTGCTTCTAAATCCAAAACGCAGCTATCTAACAGAACGGTTGTCAATGTGTGCACTCAACTTCCAGAGTTAAACCCGTGTGTGGATTCAGCAGTCTGCAAACACTTTCTCTGCAGAGTCCCAAAACAGGCGTTTTCAGCCCATTACCGGCATATGGAAGAAACAGCAGTAAGCCCAGGGAAATATCTGCTTCTAAATCCAAAACGCAGCTATCTAACAGAACGGTTGTCAATGTGTGCACTCAACTTCCAGAGTTAAACCCGTGTGTGGATTCAGCAGTCTGCAAACACTTTCTCTGCAGAGTCCCAAAACAGGCGTTTTCAACCCATTACCGGCATATGGAAGAAACAGCAGTAAGCACAGGGAAATATCTGCTTCTAAATCCAAAACGCAGCTATCTAACAGAACGGTTGTCAATGTGTGCACTCAACTTCCAGAGTTAAACCCGTGTGTGGATTCAGCAGTCTGCAAACACTTTCTCTGCAGAGTCCCAAAACAGGCGTTTTCAGCCCATTACCGGCATATGGAAGAAACAGCAGTAAGCACAGGGAAATATCTGCTTCTAAATCCAAAACGCAGCTATCTAACAGAACGGTTGTCAATGTGTGCACTCAACTTCCAGAGTTAAACCCATGTGTGGATTCAGCAGTCTGCAAACACTTTCTCTGCAGAGTCCCAAAACAGGCGTTTTCAGCCCATTACCGGCATATGGAAGAAACAGCAGTAAGCCCAAGGAAATATCTGCTTCTATATCCAAAACGCAGCTATCTAACAGAACGGTTGTCAATGTGTGCACTCAACTTCCAGAGTTAAACCCGTGTGTGGATTCAGCAGTCTGCAAACACTTTCTCTGCAGAGTCCCAAAACAGGCGTTTTCAGCCCATTACCGGCATATGGAAGAAACAGCAGTAAGCCCAGGGAAATATCTGCTTCTAAATCCAAAACGCAGCTATCTAACAGAAAGGTTGTCAATGTGTGCACTCAACTTCCAGAGTTAAACCCGTGTGTGGATTCAGCAGTCTGCAAACACTTTCTCTGCAGAGTCCCAAAACAGGCGTTTTCAACCCATTACCGGCATATGGAAGAAACAGCAGTAAGCACAGGGAAATATCTGCTTGTAAATCCGAAACGCAGCTATCTAACAGAACGGTTGTCAATGTGTGCACTCAACTTCCAGAGTTAAACCCGTGTGTGGATTCAGCAGTCTGCAAACTCTTTCTCTGCAGAGTCCCAAAACAGGCGTTTTCAGCCCATTACAGGCATATGGAAGAAACAGCAGTAAGCACAGGGAAATATCTGCTTCTAAATCCAAAACGCAGCTATCTAACAGAACGGTTGTCAATTTGTGGACTCAACTTCCAGAGTTAAACCCGTGTGTGGATTCAGCAGTCTGCAAACACTTTCTCTGCAGAGTCCCAAAACAGGCGTTTTCAGCCCATTACCGGCATATGGAAGAAACAGCAGTAAGCACAGGGAAATATCTGCTTCTAAATCCAAAACGCAGCTATCTAACAGAACGGTTGTCAATGTGTGCACTCAACTTCCAGAGTTAAACCCGTGTGTGGATTCAGCAGTCTGCAAACACTTTCTCTGCAGAGTCCCAAAACAGGCGTTTTCAGCCCATTACCGGCATATGGAAGAAACAGCAGTAAGCCCAGGGAAATATCTGCTTCTAAATCCAAAACGCAGCTATCTAACAGAACGGTTGTCAATGTGTGCACTCAACTTCCAGAGTTAAACCCGTGTGTGGATTCAGCAGTCTGCAAACACTTTCTGTGCAGAGTCCCAAAACAGGCGTTTTCAGCCCATTACAGGCATATGGAAGAAACAGCAGTAAGCCCAGGGAAATATCTGCTTCTAAATCCAAAACGCAGCTATCTAACAGAACGGTTGTCAATGTGTGCACTCAACTTCCAGAGTTAAACCCGTGTGTGGATTCAGCAGTCTGCAAACACTTTCTCTGCAGAGTCCCAAAACAGGCGTTTTCAGCCCATTACCGGCATATGGAAGAAACAGCAGTAAGCCCAGGGAAATATCTGCTTCTAAATCCAAAACGCAGCTATCTAACAGAACGGTTGTCAATGTGTGCACTCAACTTCCAGAGTTAAACCCGTGTGTGGATGCAGCAGTCTGCAAACACTTTCTCTGCAGAGTCCCAAAACAGGCGTTTTCAGTCCGTTACCGGCATATGGAAGAAACAGCAGTAAGCACAGGGAAATATCTGCTTCTAAATCCAAAACGCAGCTATCTAACAGAACGGTTGTCAATGTGTGCACTCAACTTCCAGAGTTAAACCCGTGTGTGGATTCAGCAGTCTGCAAACGCTTTCTCTGCAGAGTCCCAAAACAGGCGTTTTCAGCCCATTACCGGCATATGGAAGAAACAGCAGTAAGCACAGGGAAATATCTGCTTCTAAATCCAAAACGCAGCTATCTAACAGAACGGTTGTCAATGTGTGCACTCAACTTCCAGAGTTAAACCCGTGTGTGGATTCAGCAGTCTGCAAACACTTTCTCTGCAGAGTCCCAAAACAGGCGTTTTCAGCCCATTACCGGCATATGGAAGAAACAGCAGTAAGCACAGGGAAATATCTGCTTCTAAATCCAAAACGCAGCTATCTAACAGAACGGTTGTCAATGTGTGCACTCAACTTCCAGAGTTAAACCCGTGTGTGGATTCAGCAGTCTGCAAACACTTTCTCTGCAGAGTCCCAAAACAGGCGTTTTCAACCCATTACCGGCATATGGAAGAAACAGCAGTAAGCACAGGGAAATATCTGCTTCTAAATCCAAAACGCAGCTATCTAACAGAACGGTTGTCAATGTGTGCACTCAACTTCCAGAGTTAAACCCGTGTGTGGATTCAGCAGTCTGCAAACACTTTCTCTGCAGAGTCCCAAAACAGGCGTTTTCAGCCCATTACCGGCATATGGAAGAAACAGCAGTAAGCACAGGGAAATATCTGCTTCTAAATCCAAAACGCAGCTATCTAACAGAACGGTTGTCAATGGGTGCACTCAACTTCCAGAGTTAAACCCGTGTGTGTATTCAGCAGTCTGCAAACGCTTTCTCTGCAGAGTCCCAAAACAGGCGTTTTCAGCCCATTACCGGCATATGGAAGAAACAGCAGTAAGCACAGGGAAATATCTGCTTCTAAATCCAAAACGCAGCTATCTAACAGAACGGTTGTCAATGTGTGCACTCAACTTCCAGAGTTAAACCCGTGTGTGGATTCAGCAGTCTGCAAACACTTTCTCTGCAGAGTCCCAAAACAGGCGTTTTCAGCCCATTACCGGCATATGGAAGAAACAGCAGTAAGCACAGGGAAATATCTGCTTCTAAATCCAAAACGCAGCTATCTAACAGAACGGTTGTCAATGTGTGCACTCAACTTCCAGAGTTAAACCCGTGTGTGGATTCAGCAGTCTGCAAACACTTTCTCTGCAGAGTCCCAAAACAGGCGTTTTCAGCCCATTACAGGCATATGGAAGAAACAGCAGTAAGCCCAGGGAAATATCTGCTTCTAAATCCAAAACGCAGCTATCTAACAGAACGGTTGTCAATGTGTGCACTCAACTTCCAGAGTTAAACCCGTGTGTGGATTCAGCAGTCTGCAAACAATTTCTCTGCAGAGTCCCAAAACAGGCGTTTTCAACCCATTACCGGCATATGGAAGAAACAGCAGTAAGCCCAGGGAAATAGCTGCTTCTAAATCCAAAACGCAGCTATCTAACAGAACGGTTGTCAATGTGTGCACTCAACTTCCAGAGTTAAACCCGTGTGTGGATTCAGCAGTCTGCAAACACTTTCTCTGCAGAGTCCCAAAACAGGCGTTTTCAGCCCATTACCGGCATATGGAAGAAACAGCAGTAAGCACAGGGAAATATCTGCTTCTAAATCCAAAACGCAGCTATCTAACAGAACGGTTGTCAATGTGTGCACTCAACTTCCAGAGTTAAACCCGTGTGTGGATTCAGCAGTCTGCAAACACTTTCTCTGCAGAGTCCCAAAACAGGAGTTTTCAGCCCATTACCGGCATATGGAAGAAACAGCAGTAAGCACAGGGAAATATCTGCTTCTAAATCCAAAACGCAGCTATCTAACAGAACGGTTGTCAATGGGTCCACTCAACTTCCAGAGTTAAACCCGTGTGTGGATTCAGCAGTCTGCAAACGCTTTCTCTGCAGAGTCCCAAAACAGGCGTTTTCAGCCCATTACCGGCATATGGAAGAAACAGCAGTAAGCACAGGGAAATATCTGCTTCTAAATCCAAAACGCAGCTATCTAACAGAACGGTTGTCAATGTGTGCACTCAACTTCCAGAGTTAAACCCGTGTGTGGATTCAGCAGTCTGCAAACACTTTCTCTGCAGAGTCCCAAAACAGGCGTTTTCAGCCCATTACCGGCATATGGAAGAAAACAGCAGTAAGCACAGGGAAATATCTGCTTCTAAATCCAAAACGCGGCTATCTAACAGAACGGTTGTCAATGTGTGCACTCAACTTCCAGAGTTAAACCCGTGTGTGGATTCAGCAGTCTGCAAACACTTTCTCTGCAGAGTCCCAAAACAGGCGTTTTCAGCCCATTACCGGCATATGGAAGAAACAGCAGTAAGCCCAGGGAAATAGCTGCTTGTAAATCCAAAACGCAGCTATCTAACAGAACGGTTGTCAAGGTGTACACTCAACTTCCAGAGTTAAACCCGTGTGTGGATTCAGCAGTCTGCAAACACTTTCTCTGCAGAGTCCCAAAACAGGCGTTTTCAGCCCATTACCGGCATATGGAAGAAACAGCAGTAAGCACAGGGAAATATCTGCTTCTAAATCCAAAACGCAGCTATCTAACAGAACGGTTGTCAATGTGTGCACTCAACTTCCAGAGTTAAACCCGTGTGTGGATTCAGCAGTCTGCAAACACTTTCTCTGCAGAGTCCCAAAACAGGCGTTTTCAGCCCATTACCGGCATATGGAAGAAACAGCAGTAAGCCCAGGGAAATATCTGCTTCTAAATCCAAAACGCAGCTATCTAACAGAACGGTTGTCAATGTGTGCACTCAACTTCCAGAGTTAAACCCGTGTGTGGATGCAGCAGTCTGCAAACATTTTCTCTGCAGAGTCCCAAAACAGGCGTTTTCAGTCCGTTACCGGCATATGGAAGAAACAGCAGTAAGCACAGGGAAATATCTGCTTCTAAATCCAAAACGCAGCTATCTAACAGAACGGTTGTCAATGTGTGCACTCAACTTCCAGAGTTAAACCCGTGTGTGGATTCAGCAGTCTGCAAACGCTTTCTCTGCAGAGTCCCAAAACAGGCATTTTCAGCCCATTACCGGCATATGGAAGAAACAGCAGTAAGCACAGGGAAATATCTGCTTCTAAATCCAAAACGCAGCTATCTAACAGAACGGTTGTCAATGTGTGCACTCAACTTCCAGAGTTAAACCCGTGTGTGGATGCAGCAGTCTGCAAACACTTTCTCTGCAGAGTCCCAAAACAGGCGTTTTCAGCCCATTACCGGCATAAGGAAGAAACAGCAGTAAGCCCAGGGAAATATCTGCTTCTAAATCCAAAACGCAGCTATCTAACAGAACGGTTGTCAATGTGTGCACTCAACTTCCAGAGTTAAACCCGTGTGTGGATTCAGCAGTCTGCAAACACTTTCTCTGCAGAGTCCCAAAACAGGCGTTTTCAACCCATTACCGGCATATGGAAGAAACAGCAGTAAGCACAGGGAAATATCTGCTTCTAAATCCAAAACGCAGCTATCTAACAGAACGGTTGTCAATGTGTGCACTCAACTTCCAGAGTTAAACCCGTGTGTGGATTCAGCAGTCTGCAAACACTTTCTCTGCAGAGTCCCAAAACACGCGTTTTCAGCCCATTACCGGCATATGGAAGAAACAGCAGTAAGCACAGGGAAATATCTGCTTCTAAATCCAAAACGCAGCTATCTAACAGAACGGTTGTCAATGTGTGCACTCAACTTCCAGAGTTAAAACCGTGTGTGGATTCAGCAGTCTGCAAACACTTTCTCTGCAGAGTCCCAAAACAGGCGTTTTCAGCCCATTACCGGCATATGGAAGAAACAGCAGTAAGCACAGGGAAATATCTGCTTCTAAATCCAAAACGCAGCTATCTAACAGAACGGTTGTCAATGGGTGCACTCAACTTCCAGAGTTAAACCCGTGTGTGGATTCAGCAGTCTGCAAACGCTTTCTCTGCAGAGTCCCAAAACAGGCGTTTTCAGCCCATTACCGGCATATGGAAGAAACAGCAGTAAGCACAGGGAAATATCTGCTTCTAAATCCAAAACGCAGCTATCTAACAGAACGGTTGTCAATGTGTGCACTCAACTTCCAGAGTTAAACCCGTGTGTGGATTCAGCAGTCTGCAAACACTTTCTCTGCAGAGTCCCAAAACAGGCGTTTTCAGCCCATTACCGGCATATGGAAGAAACAGCAGTAAGCACAGGGAAATATCTGCTTCTAAATCCAAAACGCAGCTATCTAACAGAACGGTTGTCAATGTGTGCACTCAACTTCCAGAGTTAAACCCGTGTGTGGATTCAGCAGTCTGCAAACACTTTCTCTGCAGAGTCCCAAAACAGGCGTTTTCAGCCCATTACAGGCATATGGAAGAAACAGCAGTAAGCCCAGGGAAATATCTGCTTCTAAATCCAAAACGCAGCTATCTAACAGAACGGTTGTCAATGTGTGCACTCAACTTCCAGAGTTAAACCCGTGTGTGGATTCAGCAGTCTGCAAACACTTTCTCTGCAGAGTCCCAAAACAGGCGTTTTCAACCCATTACCGGCATATGGAAGAAACAGCAGTAAGCACAGGGAAATATCTGCTTCTAAATCCAAAACGCAGCTATCTAACAGAACGGTTGTCAATGTGTGCACTCAACTTCCAGAGTTAAACCCGTGTGTGGATTCAGCAGTCTGCAAACACTTTCTCTGCAGAGTCCCAAAACAGGCGTTTTCAGCCCATTACCGGCATATGGAAGAAACAGCAGTAAGCACAGGGAAATATCTGCTTCTAAATCCAAAACGCAGCTATCTAACAGAACGGTTGTCAATGTGTGCACTCAACTTCCAGAGTTAAACCCGTGTGTGGATTCAGCAGTCTGCAAACACTTTCTCTGCAGAGTCCCAAAACAGGAGTTTTCAGCCCATTACCGGCATATGGAAGAAACAGCAGTAAGCACAGGGAAATATCTGCTTCTAAATCCAAAACGCAGCTATCTAACAGAACGGTTGTCAATGGGTCCACTCAACTTCCAGAGTTAAACCCGTGTGTGGATTCAGCAGTCTGCAAACGCTTTCTCTGCAGAGTCCCAAAACAGGCGTTTTCAGCCCATTACCGGCATATGGAAGAAACAGCAGTAAGCACAGGGAAATATCTGCTTCTAAATCCAAAACGCAGCTATCTAACAGAACGGTTGTCAATGTGTGCACTCAACTTCCAGAGTTAAACCCGTGTGTGGATTCAGCAGTCTGCAAACACTTTCTCTGCAGAGTCCCAAAACACGCGTTTTCAGCCCATTACCGGCATATGGAAGAAACAGCAGTAAGCACAGGGAAATATCTGCTTCTAAATCCAAAACGCAGCTATCTAACAGAACGGTTGTCAATGTGTGCACTCAACTTCCAGAGTTAAAACCGTGTGTGGATTCAGCAGTCTGCAAACACTTTCTCTGCAGAGTCCCAAAACAGGCGTTTTCAGCCCATTACCGGCATATGGAAGAAACAGCAGTAAGCACAGGGAAATATCTGCTTCTAAATCCAAAACGCAGCTATCTAACAGAACGGTTGTCAATGGGTGCACTCAACTTCCAGAGTTAAACCCGTGTGTGGATTCAGCAGTCTGCAAACGCTTTCTCTGCAGAGTCCCAAAACAGGCGTTTTCAGCCCATTACCGGCATATGGAAGAAACAGCAGTAAGCACAGGGAAATATCTGCTTCTAAATCCAAAACGCAGCTATCTAACAGAACGGTTGTCAATGTGTGCACTCAACTTCCAGAGTTAAACCCGTGTGTGGATTCAGCAGTCTGCAAACACTTTCTCTGCAGAGTCCCAAAACAGGCGTTTTCAGCCCATTACCGGCATATGGAAGAAACAGCAGTAAGCCCAGGGAAATAGCTGCTTCTAAATCCAAAACGCAGCTATCTAACAGAACGGTTGTCAAGGTGTACACTCAACTTCCAGAATTAAACCCTTGTGTGGATGCAGCAGTCTGCAAACACTTTCTCTGCAGAGTCCCAAAACAGGCGTTTTCAGCCCATTACCGGCATATGGAAGAAACAGCAGTAAGCACAGGGAAATATCTGCTTCTAAATCCAAAACGCAGCTATCTAACAGAACGGTTGTCAATGTGTGCACTCAACTTCCAGAGTTAAACCCGTGTGTGGATTCAGCAGTCTGCAAACACTTTCTCTGCAGAGTCCCAAAACAGGCGTTTTCAGCCCATTACCGGCATATGGAAGAAACAGCAGTAAGCCCAGGGAAATATCTGCTTCTAAATCCAAAACGCAGCTATCTAACAGAACGGTTGTCAATGTGTGCACTCAACTTCCAGAGTTAAACCCGTGTGTGGATTCAGCAGTCTGCAAACACTTTCTCTGCAGAGTCCCAAAACAGGCGTTTTCAACCCATTACCGGCATATGGAAGAAACAGCAGTAAGCACAGGGAAATATCTGCTTCTAAATCCAAAACGCAGCTATCTAACAGAACGGTTGTCAATGGGTGCACTCAACTTCCAGAGTTAAACCCGTGTGTGGATTCAGCAGTCTGCAAACACTTTCTCTGCAGAGTCCCAAAACAGGCGTTTTCAGCCCATTACCGGCATATGGAAGAAACAGCAGTAAGCACAGGGAAATATCTGCTTCTAAATCCAAAACGCAGCTATCTAACAGAACGGTTGTCAATGTGTGCACTCAACTTCCAGAGTTAAACCCGTGTGTGGATTCAGCAGTCTGCAAACACTTTCTCTGCAGAGTCCCAAAACAGGCGTTTTCAGCCCATTACCGGCATATGGAAGAAACAGCAGTAAGCACAGGGAAATATCTGCTTCTAAATCCAAAACGCAGCTATCTAACAGAACGGTTGTCAATGGGTGCACTCAACTTCCAGAGTTAAACCCGTGTGTGGATTCAGCAGTCTGCAAACACTTTCTCTGCAGAGTCCCAAAACAGGCGTTTTCAGCCCATTACCGGCATATGGAAGAAACAGCAGTAAGCACAGGGAAATATCTGCTTCTAAATCCAAAACGCAGCTATCTAACAGAACGGTTGTCAATGTGTGCACTCAACTTCCAGAGTTAAACCCATGTGTGGATTCAGCAGTCTGCAAACACTTTCTCTGCAGAGTCCCAAAACAGGCGTTTTCAGCCCATTACCGGCATATGGAAGAAACAGCAGTAAGCCCAAGGAAATATCTGCTTCTAAATCCAAAACGCAGCTATCTAACAGAACGGTTGTCAATGTGTGCACTCAACTTCCAGAGTTAAACCCGTGTGTGGATTCAGCAGTCTGCAAACACTTTCTCTGCAGAGTCCCAAAACAGGCGTTTTCAGCCCATTACCGGCATATGGAAGAAACAGCAGTAAGCCCAGGGAAATATCTGCTTCTAAATCCAAAACGCAGCTATCTAACAGAAAGGTTGTCAATGTGTGCACTCAACTTCCAGAGTTAAACCCGTGTGTGGATTCAGCAGTCTGCAAACACTTTCTCTGCAGAGTCCCAAAACAGGCGTTTTCAACCCATTACCGGCATATGGAAGAAACAGCAGTAAGCACAGGGAAATATCTGCTTGTAAATCCGAAACGCAGCTATCTAACAGAACGGTTGTCAATGTGTGCACTCAACTTCCAGAGTTAAACCCGTGTGTGGATTCAGCAGTCTGCAAACTCTTTCTCTGCAGAGTCCCAAAACAGGCGTTTTCAGCCCATTACCGGCATATGGAAGAAACAGCAGTAAGCACAGGGAAATATCTGCTTCTAAATCCAAAACGCAGCTATCTAACAGAACGGTTGTCAATTTGTGCACTCAACTTCCAGAGTTAAACCCGTGTGTGGATTCAGCAGCCTGCAAACACTTTCTCTGCAGAGTCCCAAAACAGGCGTTTTCAGCCCATTACCGGCATATGGAAGAAACAGCAGTAAGCACAGGGAAATATCTGCTTCTAAATCCAAAACGCAGCTATCTAACAGAACGGTTGTCAATGTGTGCACTCAACTTCCAGAGTTAAACCCGTGTGTGGATTCAGCAGTCTGCAAACACTTTCTCTGCAGAGTCCCAAAACAGGCGTTTTCAGCCCATTACCGGCATATGGAAGAAACAGCAGTAAGCCCAGGGAAATAGCTGCTTCTAAATCCAAAACGCAGCTATCTAACAGAACGGTTGTCAATGTGTGCACTCAACTTCCAGAGTTAAACCCGTGTGTGGATTCAGCAGTCTGCAAACACTTTCTCTGCAGAGTCCCAAAACAGGCGTTTTCAGCCCATTACAGGCATATGGAAGAAACAGCAGTAAGCCCAGGGAAATAGCTGCTTCTAAATCCAAAACGCAGCTATCTAACAGAACGGTTGTCAATGTGTGCACTCAACTTCCAGAGTTAAACCCGTGTGTGGATTCAGCAGTCTGCAAACACTTTCTCTGCAGAGTCCCAAAACAGGCGTTTTCAGCCCATTACCGGCATATGGAAGAAACAGCAGTAAGCCCAGGGAAATATCTGCTTCTAAATCCAAAACGCAGCTATCTAACAGAACGGTTGTCAATGTGTGCACTCAACTTCCAGAGTTAAACCCGTGTGTGGATGCAGCAATCTGCAAACACTTTCTCTGCAGAGTCCCAAAACAGGCGTTTTCAGTCCGTTACCGGCATATGGAAGAAACAGCAGTAAGCACAGGGAAATATCTGCTTCTAAATCCAAAACGCAGCTATCTAACAGAACGGTTGTCAATGTGTGCACTCAACTTCCAGAGTTAAACCCGTGTGTGGATTCAGCAGTCTGCAAACACTTTCTCTGCAGAGTCCCAAAACAGGCGTTTTCAGCCCATTACCGGCATATGGAAGAAACAGCAGTAAGCACAGGGAAATATCTGCTTCTAAATCCAAAACGCAGCTATCTAACAGAACGGTTGTCAATGTGTGCACTCAACTTCCAGAGTTAAACCCGTGTGTGGATTCAGCAGTCTGCAAACACTTTCTCTGCAGAGTCCCAAAACAGGCGTTTTCAGCCCATTACAGGCATATGGAAGAAACAGCAGTAAGCCCAGGGAAATATCTGCTTCTAAATCCAAAACGCAGCTATCTAACAGAACGGTTGTCAAGGTGTGCACTCAACTTCCAGAGTTAAACCCGTGTGTGGATTCAGCAGTCTGCAAACACTTTCTCTGCAGAGTCCCAAAACAGGCGTTTTCAACCCATTACCGGCATATGGAAGTAACAGCAGTAAGCACAGGGAAATATCTGCTTCTAAATCCAAAACGCAGCTATCTAACAGAACGGTTGTCAATGTGTGCACTCAACTTCCAGAGTTAAACCCGTGTGTGGATTCAGCAGTCTGCAAACACTTTCTCTGCAGAGTCCCAAAACAGGCGTTTTCAGCCCATTACCGGCATATGGAAGAAACAGCAGTAAGCACAGGGAAATATCTGCTTCTAAATCCAAAACGCAGCTATCTAACAGAACGGTTGTCAATGTGTGCACTCAACTTCCAGAGTTAAACCCGTGTGTGGATTCAGCAGTCTGCAAACACTTTCTCTGCAGAGTCCCAAAACAGGCGTTTTCAGCCCATTACAGGCATATGGAAGAAACAGCAGTAAGCCCAGGGAAATATCTGCTTCTAAATCCAAAACGCAGCTATCTAACAGAAAGGTTGTCAATGTGTGCACTCAACTTCCAGAGTTAAACCCGTGTGTGGATTCAGCAGTCTGCAAACACTTTCTCTGCAGAGTCCCAAAACAGGCGTTTTCAACCCATTACCGGCATATGGAAGAAACAGCAGTAAGCACAGGGAAATATCTGCTTCTAAATCCAAAACGCAGCTATCTAACAGAACGGTTGTCAATGTGTGCACTCAACTTCCAGAGTTAAACCCGTGTGTGGATTCAGCAGTCTGCAAACACTTTCTCTGCAGAGTCCCAAAACAGGCGTTTTCAGCCCATTACCGGCATATGGAAGAAACAGCAGTAAGCACAGGGAAATATCTGCTTCTAAATCCAAAACGCAGCTATCTAACAGAACGGTTGTCAATGTGTGCACTCAACTTCCAGAGTTAAACCCGTGTGTGGATTCAGCAGTCTGCAAACACTTTCTCTGCAGAGTCCCAAAACAGGCGTTTTCAGCCCATTACCGGCATATGGAAGAAACAGCAGTAAGCACAGGGAAATATCTGCTTCTAAATCCAAAACGCAGCTATCTAACAGAACGGTTGTCAATGGGTCCACTCAACTTCCAGAGTTAAACCCGTGTGTGGATTCAGCAGTCTGCAAACGCTTTCTCTGCAAAGTCCCAAAACAGGCGTTTTCAGCCCATTACCGGCATATGGAAGAAACAGCAGTAAGCACAGGGAAATATCTGCTTCTAAATCCAAAACGCAGCTATCTAACAGAACGGTTGTCAATGTGTGCACTCAACTTCCAGAGTTAAACCCGTGTGTGGATTCAGCAGTCTGCAAACACTTTCTCTGCAGAGTCCCAAAACAGGCGTTTTCAGCCCATTACCGGCATATGGAAGAAACAGCAGTAAGCACAGGGAAATATCTGCTTCTAAATCCAAAACGCGGCTATCTAACAGAACGGTTGTCAATGTGTGCACTCAACTTCCAGAGTTAAACCCGTGTGTGGATTCAGCAGTCTGCAAACACTTTCTCTGCAGAGTCCCAAAACAGGCGTTTTCAGCCCATTACCGGCATATGGAAGAAACAGCAGTAAGCCCAGGGAAATAGCTGCTTCTAAATCCAAAACGCAGCTATCTAACAGAACGGTTGTCAATGTGTGCACTCAACTTCCAGAGTTAAACCCGTGTGTGGATTCAGCAGTCTGCAAACACTTTCTCTGCAGAGTCCCAAAACAGGCGTTTTCAGCCCATTACCGGCATATGGAAGAAACAGCAGTAAGCCCAGGGAAATATCTGCTTCTAAATCCAAAACGCAGCTATCTAACAGAACGGTTGTCAATGTGTGCACTCAACTTCCAGAGTTAAACCCGTGTGTGGATTCAGCAGTCTGCAAACACTTTCTCTGCAGAGTCCCAAAACAGGCGTTTTCAGCCCATTACCGGCATATGGAAGAAACAGCAGTAAGCACAGGGAAATAT
Organism: Aotus nancymaae; assembly: GCF_030222135.1. Taxonomy (NCBI): domain Eukaryota; kingdom Metazoa; phylum Chordata; class Mammalia; order Primates; family Aotidae; genus Aotus; species Aotus nancymaae. Next base: position 49,538 of record NW_026988822.1, on the reverse strand, counting down.
CTGCTTCTAAATCCAAAACGAAGCTATCTAACAGAACGGTTGTCAATGGGTGCACTCAACTTCCAGAGTTAAACCCGTGTGTGGATTCAGCAGTCTGCAAACACTTTCTCTGCAGAGTCCCAAAACAGGCGTTTTCAGCCCATTACCGGCATATGGAAGAAACAGCAGTAAGCACAGGGAAATATCTGCTTCTAAATCCAAAACGCAGCTATCTAACAGAACGGTTGTCAATGTGTGCACTCAACTTCCAGAGTTAAACCCATGTGTGGATTCAGCAGTCTGCAAACACTTTCTCTGCAGAGTCCCAAAACAGGCGTTTTCAGCCCATTACCGGCATATGGAAGAAACAGCAGTAAGGCCAAGGAAATATCTGCTTCTAAATCCAAAACGCAGCTATCTAACAGAACGGTTGTCAATATGTGCACTCAACTTCCAGAGTTAAACCCGTGTGTGGATTCAGCAGTCTGCAAACACTTTCTCTGCAGAGTCCCAAAACAGGCGTTTTCAGCCCATTACCGGCATATGGAAGAAACAGCAGTAAGCCCAGGGAAATATCTGCTTCTAAATCCAAAACGCAGCTATCTAACAGAAAGGTTGTCAATGTGTGCACTCAACTTCCAGAGTTAAACCCGTGTGTGGATTCAGCAGTCTGCAAACACTTTCTCTGCAGAGTCCCAAAACAGGCGTTTTCAACCCATTACCGGCATATGGAAGAAACAGCAGTAAGCACAGGGAAATATCTGCTTGTAAATCCGAAACGCAGCTATCTAACAGAACGGTTGTCAATGTGTGCACTCAACTTCCAGAGTTAAACCCGTGTGTGGATTCAGCAGTCTGCAAACTCTTTCTCTGCAGAGTCCCAAAACAGGCGTTTTCAGCCCATTACCGGCATATGGAAGAAACAGCAGTAAGCACAGGGAAATATCTGCTTCTAAATCCAAAACGCAGCTATCTAACAGAACGGTTGTCAATTTGTGCACTCAACTTCCAGAGTTAAACCCGTGTGTGGATTCAGCAGTCTGCAAACACTTTCTCTGCAGAGTCCCAAAACAGGCGTTTTCAGCCCATTACCGGCATATGGAAGAAACAGCAGTAAGCACAGGGAAATATCTGCTTCTAAATCCAAAACGCAGCTATCTAACAGAACGGTTGTCAATGTGTGCACTCAACTTCCAGAGTTAAACCCGTGTGTGGATTCAGCAGTCTGCAAACACTTTCTCTGCAGAGTCCCAAAACAGGCGTTTTCAGCCCATTACCGGCATATGGAAGAAACAGCAGTAAGCCCAGGGAAATAGCTGCTTCTAAATCCAAAACGCAGCTATCTAACAGAACGGTTGTCAATGTGTGCACTCAACTTCCAGAGTTAAACCCGTGTGTGGATTCAGCAGTCTGCAAACACTTTCTCTGCAGAGTCCCAAAACAGGCGTTTTCAGCCCATTACAGGCATATGGAAGAAACAGCAGTAAGCCCAGGGAAATAGCTGCTTCTAAATCCAAAACGCAGCTATCTAACAGAACGGTTGTCAATGTTTGCACTCAACTTCCAGAGTTAAACCCGTGTGTGGATTCAGCAGTCTGCAAACACTTTCTCTGCAGAGTCCCAAAACAGGCGTTTTCAGCCCATTACCGGCATATGGAAGAAACAGCAGTAAGCCCAGGGAAATATCTGCTTCTAAATCCAAAACGCAGCTATCTAACAGAACGGTTGTCAATGTGTGCACTCAACTTCCAGAGTTAAACCCGTGTGTGGATTCAGCAGTCTGCAAACACTTTCTCTGCAGAGTCCCAAAACAGGCGTTTTCAACCCATTACCGGCATATGGAAGAAACAGCAGTAAGCACAGGGAAATATCTGCTTCTAAATCCAAAACGCAGCTATCTAACAGAACGGTTGTCAATGTGTGCACTCAACTTCCAGAGTTAAACCCGTGTGTGGATTCAGCAGTCTGCAAACACTTTCTCTGCAGAGTCCCAAAACAGGCGTTTTCAGCCCATTACCGGCATATGGAAGAAACAGCAGTAAGCACAGGGAAATATCTGCTTCTAAATCCAAAACGCAGCTATCTAACAGAACGGTTGTCAATGTGTGCACTCAACTTCCAGAGTTAAACCCGTGTGTGGATTCAGCAGTCTGCAAACACTTTCTCTGCAGAGTCCCAAAACAGGCGTTTTCAGCCCATTACCGGCATATGGAAGAAACAGCAGTAAGCACAGGGAAATATCTGCTTCTAAATCCAAAACGCAGCTATCTAACAGAACGGTTGTCAATGGGTCCACTCAACTTCCAGAGTTAAACCCGTGTGTGGATTCAGCAGTCTGCAAACGCTTTCTCTGCAGAGTCCCAAAACAGGCGTTTTCAGCCCATTACCGGCATATGGAAGAAACAGCAGTAAGCACAGGGAAATATCTGCTTCTAAATCCAAAACGCAGCTATCTAACAGAACGGTTGTCAATGTGTGCACTCAACTTCCAGAGTTAAACCCGTGTGTGGATTCAGCAGTCTGCAAACACTTTCTCTGCAGAGTCCCAAAACAGGCGTTTTCAGCCCATTACCGGCATATGGAAGAAACAGCAGTAAGCACAGGGAAATATCTGCTTCTAAATCCAAAACGCGGCTATCTAACAGAACGGTTGTCAATGTGTGCACTCAACTTCCAGAGTTAAACCCGTGTGTGGATTCAGCAGTCTGCAAACACTTTCTCTGCAGAGTCCCAAAACAGGCGTTTTCAGCCCATTACCGGCATATGGAAGAAACAGCAGTAAGCCCAGGGAAATAGCTGCTTCTAAATCCAAAACGCAGCTATCTAACAGAACGGTTGTCAATGTGTGCACTCAACTTCCAGAGTTAAACCCGTGTGTGGATTCAGCAGTCTGCAAACACTTTCTCTGCAGAGTCCCAAAACAGGCGTTTTCAGCCCATTACCGGCATATGGAAGAAACAGCAGTAAGCCCAGGGAAATATCTGCTTCTAAATCCAAAACGCAGCTATCTAACAGAACGGTTGTCAATGTGTGCACTCAACTTCCAGAGTTAAACCCGTGTGTGGATTCAGCAGTCTGCAAACACTTTCTCTGCAGAGTCCCAAAACAGGCGTTTTCAGCCCATTACCGGCATATGGAAGAAACAGCAGTAAGCACAGGGAAATATCTGCTTCTAAATCCAAAACGAAGCTATCTAACAGAACGGTTGTCAATGGGTGCACTCAACTTCCAGAGTTAAACCCGTGTGTGGATTCAGCAGTCTGCAAACACTTTCTCTGCAGAGTCCCAAAACAGGCGTTTTCAGCCCATTACCGGCATATGGAAGAAACAGCAGTAAGCACAGGGAAATATCTGCTTCTAAATCCAAAACGCAGCTATCTAACAGAACGGTTGTCAATGTGTGCACTCAACTTCCAGAGTTAAACCCATGTGTGGATTCAGCAGTCTGCAAACACTTTCTCTGCAGAGTCCCAAAACAGGCGTTTTCAGCCCATTACCGGCATATGGAAGAAACAGCAGTAAGGCCAAGGAAATATCTGCTTCTAAATCCAAAACGCAGCTATCTAACAGAACGGTTGTCAATATGTGCACTCAACTTCCAGAGTTAAACCCGTGTGTGGATTCAGCAGTCTGCAAACACTTTCTCTGCAGAGTCCCAAAACAGGCGTTTTCAGCCCATTACCGGCATATGGAAGAAACAGCAGTAAGCCCAGGGAAATATCTGCTTCTAAATCCAAAACGCAGCTATCTAACAGAAAGGTTGTCAATGTGTGCACTCAACTTCCAGAGTTAAACCCGTGTGTGGATTCAGCAGTCTGCAAACACTTTCTCTGCAGAGTCCCAAAACAGGCGTTTTCAACCCATTACCGGCATATGGAAGAAACAGCAGTAAGCACAGGGAAATATCTGCTTGTAAATCCGAAACGCAGCTATCTAACAGAACGGTTGTCAATGTGTGCACTCAACTTCCAGAGTTAAACCCGTGTGTGGATTCAGCAGTCTGCAAACTCTTTCTCTGCAGAGTCCCAAAACAGGCGTTTTCAGCCCATTACCGGCATATGGAAGAAACAGCAGTAAGCACAGGGAAATATCTGCTTCTAAATCCAAAACGCAGCTATCTAACAGAACGGTTGTCAATTTGTGCACTCAACTTCCAGAGTTAAACCCGTGTGTGGATTCAGCAGTCTGCAAACACTTTCTCTGCAGAGTCCCAAAACAGGCGTTTTCAGCCCATTACCGGCATATGGAAGAAACAGCAGTAAGCACAGGGAAATATCTGCTTCTAAATCCAAAACGCAGCTATCTAACAGAACGGTTGTCAATGTGTGCACTCAACTTCCAGAGTTAAACCCGTGTGTGGATTCAGCAGTCTGCAAACACTTTCTCTGCAGAGTCCCAAAACAGGCGTTTTCAGCCCATTACCGGCATATGGAAGAAACAGCAGTAAGCCCAGGGAAATAGCTGCTTCTAAATCCAAAACGCAGCTATCTAACAGAACGGTTGTCAATGTGTGCACTCAACTTCCAGAGTTAAACCCGTGTGTGGATTCAGCAGTCTGCAAACACTTTCTCTGCAGAGTCCCAAAACAGGCGTTTTCAGCCCATTACAGGCATATGGAAGAAACAGCAGTAAGCCCAGGGAAATAGCTGCTTCTAAATCCAAAACGCAGCTATCTAACAGAACGGTTGTCAATGTTTGCACTCAACTTCCAGAGTTAAACCCGTGTGTGGATTCAGCAGTCTGCAAACACTTTCTCTGCAGAGTCCCAAAACAGGCGTTTTCAGCCCATTACCGGCATATGGAAGAAACAGCAGTAAGCCCAGGGAAATATCTGCTTCTAAATCCAAAACGCAGCTATCTAACAGAACGGTTGTCAATGTGTGCACTCAACTTCCAGAGTTAAACCCGTGTGTGGATGCAGCAATCTGCAAACACTTTCTCTGCAGAGTCCCAAAACAGGCGTTTTCAGTCCGTTACCGGCATATGGAAGAAACAGCAGTAAGCACAGGGAAATATCTGCTTCTAAATCCAAAACGCAGCTATCTAACAGAACGGTTGTCAATGTGTGCACTCAACTTCCAGATTTAAACCCGTGTGTGGATTCAGCAGTCTGCAAACGCTTTCTCTGCAGAGTCCCAAAACAGGCGTTTTCAGCCCATTACCGGCATATGGAAGAAACAGCAGTAAGCACAGGGAAATATCTGCTTCTAAATCCAAAACGCAGCTATCTAACAGAACGGTTGTCAATGTGTGCACTCAACTTCCAGAGTTAAACCCGTGTGTGGATTCAGCAGTCTGCAAACACTTTCTCTGCAGAGTCCCAAAACAGGCGTTTTCAGCCCATTACCGGCATATGGAAGAAACAGCAGTAAGTACAGGGAAATATCTGCTTATAAATCCAAAACGCAGCTATCTAACAGAACGGTTGTCAATTTGTGCACTCAACTTCCAGAGTTAAACCCGTGTGTGGATTCAGCAGTCTGCAAACACTTTCTCTGCAGAGTCCCAAAACAGGCGTTTTCAGCCCATTACCGGCATATGGAAGAAACAGCAGTAAGCCCAGGGAAATAGCTGCTTCTAAATCCAAAACGCAGCTATCAAACAGAACGGTTGTCAATGTGTGCACTCAACTTCCAGAGTTAAACCCGTGTGTGGATTCAGCAGTCTGCAAACACTTTCTCTGCAGAGTCCCAAAACAGGCGTTTTCAGCCCATTACCGGCATATGGAAGAAACAGCAGTAAGCCCAGGGAAATATCTGCTTCTAAATCCAAAACGCAGCTATCTAACAGAAAGGTTGTCAATGTGTGCACTCAACTTCCAGAGTTAAACCCGTGTGTGGATTCAGCAGTCTGCAAACACTTTCTCTGCAGAGTCCCAAAACAGGCGTTTTCAACCCATTACCGGCATATGGAAGAAACAGCAGTAAGCACAGGGAAATATCTGCTTGTAAATCCGAAACGCAGCTATCTAACAGAACGGTTGTCAATGTGTGCACTCAACTTCCAGAGTTAAACCCGTGTGTGGATTCAGCAGTCTGCAAACTCTTTCTCTGCAGAGTCCCAAAACAGGCGTTTTCAGCCCATTACCGGCATATGGAAGAAACAGCAGTAAGCACAGGGAAATATCTGCTTCTAAATCCAAAACGCAGCTATCTAACAGAACGGTTGTCAATTTGTGCACTCAACTTCCAGAGTTAAACCCGTGTGTGGATTCAGCAGTCTGCAAACACTTTCTCTGCAGAGTCCCAAAACAGGCGTTTTCAGCCCATTACCGGCATATGGAAGAAACAGCAGTAAGCACAGGGAAATATCTGCTTCTAAATCCAAAACGCAGCTATCTAACAGAACGGTTGTCAATGTGTGCACTCAACTTCCAGAGTTAAACCCGTGTGTGGATTCAGCAGTCTGCAAACACTTTCTCTGCAGAGTCCCAAAACAGGCGTTTTCAGCCCATTACCGGCATATGGAAGAAACAGCAGTAAGCCCAGGGAAATAGCTGCTTCTAAATCCAAAACGCAGCTATCTAACAGAACGGTTGTCAATGTGTGCACTCAACTTCCAGAGTTAAACCCGTGTGTGGATTCAGCAGTCTGCAAACACTTTCTCTGCAGAGTCCCAAAACAGGCGTTTTCAGCCCATTACAGGCATATGGAAGAAACAGCAGTAAGCCCAGGGAAATAGCTGCTTCTAAATCCAAAACGCAGCTATCTAACAGAACGGTTGTCAATGTTTGCACTCAACTTCCAGAGTTAAACCCGTGTGTGGATTCAGCAGTCTGCAAACACTTTCTCTGCAGAGTCCCAAAACAGGCGTTTTCAGCCCATTACCGGCATATGGAAGAAACAGCAGTAAGCCCAGGGAAATATCTGCTTCTAAATCCAAAACGCAGCTATCTAACAGAACGGTTGTCAATGTGTGCACTCAACTTCCAGAGTTAAACCCGTGTGTGGATGCAGCAATCTGCAAACACTTTCTCTGCAGAGTCCCAAAACAGGCGTTTTCAGTCCGTTACCGGCATATGGAAGAAACAGCAGTAAGCACAGGGAAATATCTGCTTCTAAATCCAAAACGCAGCTATCTAACAGAACGGTTGTCAATGTGTGCACTCAACTTCCAGAGTTAAACCCGTGTGTGGATTCAGCAGTCTGCAAACGCTTTCTCTGCAGAGTCCCAAAACAGGCGTTTTCAGCCCATTACCGGCATATGGAAGAAACAGCAGTAAGCACAGGGAAATATCTGCTTCTAAATCCAAAACGCAGCTATCTAACAGAACGGTTGTCAATGTGTGCACTCAACTTCCAGAGTTAAACCCGTGTGTGGATTCAGCAGTCTGCAAACAGTTTCTCTGCAGAGTCCCAAAACAGGCGTTTTCAGCCCATTACAGGCATATGGAAGAAACAGCAGTAAGCCCAGGGAAATATCTGCTTCTAAATCCAAAACGCAGCTATCTAACAGAACGGTTGTCAATGTGTGCACTCAACTTCCAGAGTTAAACCCGTGTGTGGATTCAGCAGTCTGCAAACACTTTCTCTGCAGAGTCCCAAAACAGGCGTTTTCAACCCATTACCGGCATATGGAAGAAACAGCAGTAAGCACAGGGAAATATCTGCTTCTAAATCCAAAACGCAGCTATCTAACAGAACGGTTGTCAATGTGTGCACTCAACTTCCAGAGTTAAACCCGTGTGTGGATTCAGCAGTCTGCAAACACTTTCTCTGCAGAGTCCCAAAACAGGCGTTTTCAGCCCATTACCGGCATATGGAAGAAACAGCAGTAAGCACAGGGAAATATCTGCTTCTAAATCCAAAACGCAGCTATCTAACAGAACGGTTGTCAATGTGTGCACTCAACTTCCAGAGTTAAACCCGTGTGTGGATTCAGCAGTCTGCAAACACTTTCTCTGCAGAGTCCCAAAACAGGCGTTTTCAGCCCATTACCGGCATATGGAAGAAACAGCAGTAAGCACAGGGAAATATCTGCTTCTAAATCCAAAACGCAGCTATCTAACAGAACGGTTGTCAATGGGTCCACTCAACTTCCAGAGTTAACCCGTGTGTGGATTCAGCAGTCTGCAAACGCTTTCTCTGCAGAGTCCCAAAACAGGCGTTTTCAGCCCATTACCGGCATATGGAAGAAACAGCAGTAAGCACAGGGAAATATCTGCTTCTAAATCCAAAACGCAGCTATCTAACAGAACGGTTGTCAATGTGTGCACTCAACTTCCAGAGTTAAACCCGTGTGTGGATTCAGCAGTCTGCAAACACTTTCTCTGCAGAGTCCCAAAACAGGCGTTTTCAGCCCATTACCGGCATATGGAAGAAACAGCAGTAAGTACAGGGAAATATCTGCTTATAAATCCAAAACGCAGCTATCTAACAGAACGGTTGTCAATTTGTGCACTCAACTTCCAGAGTTAAACCCGTGTGTGGATTCAGCAGTCTGCAAACACTTTCTCTGCAGAGTCCCAAAACAGGCGTTTTCAGCCCATTACCGGCATATGGAAGAAACAGCAGTAAGCCCAGGGAAATAGCTGCTTCTAAATCCAAAACGCAGCTATCTAACAGAAAGGTTGTCAATGTGTGCACTCAACTTCCAGAGTTAAACCCGTGTGTGGATTCAGCAGTCTGCAAACACTTTCTCTGCAGGGTCCCAAAACAGGCGTTTTCAGCCCATTACCGGCATATGGAAGAAACAGCAGTAAGCACAGGGAAATATCTGCTTCTAAATCCAAAACGCAGCTATCTAACAGAACGGTTGTCAATGTGTGCACTCAACTTCCAGAGTTAAACCCATGTGTGGATTCAGCAGTCTGCAAACACTTTCTCTGCAGAGTCCCAAAACAGGCGTTTTCAGCCCATTACCGGCATATGGAAGAAACAGCAGTAAGCACAGGGAAATATCTGCTTCTAAATCCAAAACGCAGCTATCTAACAGAACGGTTGTCAATTTGTGCACTCAACTTCCAGAGTTAAACCCGTGTGTGGATTCAGCAGTCTGCAAACACTTTCTCTGCAGAGTCCCAAAACAGGCGTTTTCAGCCCATTACCGGCATATGGAAGAAACAGCAGTAAGCCCAGGGAAATATCTGCTTCTAAATCCAAAACGCAGCTATCTAAAAGAACGGTTGTCAATGTGTGCACTCAACTTCCAGAGTTAAACCCGTGTGTGGATTCAGCAGTCTGCAAACACTTTCTCTGCAGAGTCCCAAAACAGGCGTTTTCAGCCCATTACCGGCATATGGAAGAAACAGCAGTAAGCACAGGGAAATATCTGCTTCTAAATCCAAAACGCAGCTATCTAACAGAACGGTTGTCAATGTGTGCACTCAACTTCCAGAGTTAAACCCGTGTGTGGATTCAGCAGTCTGCAAACACTTTCTCTGCAGAGTCCCAAAACAGGCGTTTTCAGCCCATTACCGGCATATGGAAGAAACAGCAGTAAGCCCAGGGAAATATCTGCTTCTAAATCCAAAACGCAGCTATCTAACAGAACGGTTGTCAATGTGTGCACTCAACTTCCAGAGTTAAACCCGTGTGTGGATGCAGCAGTCTGCAAACACTTTCTCTGCAGAGTCCCAAAACAGGCGTTTTCAGTCCGTTACCGGCATATGGAAGAAACAGCAGTAAGCACAGGGAAATATCTGCTTCTAAATCCAAAACGCAGCTATCTAACAGAACGGTTGTCAATGTGTGCACTCAACTTCCAGAGTTAAACCCGTGTGTGGATTCAGCAGTCTGCAAACACTTTCTCTGCAGAGTCCCAAAACAGGCGTTTTCAGCCCATTACCGGCATATGGAAGAAACAGCAGTAAGCCCAGGGAAATATCTGCTTCTAAATCCAAAACGCAGCTATCTAACAGAACGGTTGTCAATGTGTGCACTCAACTTCCAGAGTTAAACCCGTGTGTGGATTCAGCAGTCTGCAAACACTTTCTCTGCAGAGTCCCAAAACAGGCGTTTTCAGCCCATTACCGGCATATGGAAGAAACAGCAGTAAGCACAGGGAAATATCTGCTTCTAAATCCAAAACGCAGCTATCTAACAGAACGGTTGTCAATGTGTGCACTCAACTTCCAGAGTTAAACCCGTGTGTGGATTCAGCAGTCTGCAAACACTTTCTCTGCAGAGTCCCAAAACAGGCGTTTTCAGCCCATTACCGGCATATGGAAGAAACAGCAGTAAGCACAGGGAAATATCTGCTTCTAAATCCAAAACGCAGCTATCTAACAGAACGGTTGTCAATGGGTCCACTCAACTTCCAGAGTTAAACCCGTGTGTGGATTCAGCAGTCTGCAAACACTTTCTCTGCAGAGTCCCAAAACAGGCGTTTTCAGCCCATTACCGGCATATGGAAGAAACAGCAGTAAGCACAGGGAAATATCTGCTTCTAAATCCAAAACGCAGCTATCTAACAGAACGGTTGTCAATGTGTGCACTCAACTTCCAGAGTTAAACCCGTTTGTGGATTCAGCAGTCTGCAAACACTTTCTCTGCAGAGTCCCAAAACAGGCGTTTTCAGCCCATTACCGGCATATGGAAGAAACAGCAGTAAGCACAGGGAAATATCTGCTTCTAAATCCAAAACGCGGCTATCTAACAGAACGGATGTCAATGTGTGCACTCAACTTCCAGAGTTAAACCCGTGTGTGGATTCAGCAGTCTGCAAACACTTTCTCTGCAGAGTCCCAAAACAGGCGTTTTCAGCCCATTACCGGCATATGGAAGAAACAGCAGTAAGCCCAGGGAAATAGCTGCTTGTAAATCCAAAACGCAGCTATCTAACAGAACGGTTGTCAAGGTGTACACTCAACTTCCAGAGTTAAACCCTGGTGTGGATGCAGCAGTCTGCAAACACTTTCTCTGCAGAGTCCCAAAACAGGCGTTTTCAGCCCATTACCGGCATATGGAAGAAACAGCAGTAAGCACAGGGAAATATCTGCTTCTAAATCCAAAACGCAGCTATCTAACAGAACGGTTGTCAATGTGTGCACTCAACTTCCAGAGTTAAACCCGTGTGTGGATTCAGCAGTCTGCAAACACTTTCTCTGCAGAGTCCCAAAACAGGCGTTTTCAGCCCATTACCGGCATATGGAAGAAACAGCAGTAAGCACAGGGAAATATCTGCTTCTAAATCCAAAACGCAGCTATCTAACAGAACGGTTGTCAATGTGTGCACTCAACTTCCAGAGTTAAACCCGTGTGTGGATTCAGCAGTCTGCAAACACTTTCTCTGCAGAGTCCCAAAACAGGCGTTTTCAGCCCATTACCGGCATATGGAAGAAACAGCAGTAAGCACAGGGAAATATCTGCTTCTAAATCCAAAACGCAGCTATCTAACAGAACGGTTGTCAATGGGTGCACTCAACTTCCAGAGTTAAACCCGTGTGTGGATTCACCAGTCTGCAAACACTTTCTCTGCAGAGTCCCAAAACAGGCGTTTTCAGCCCTTTACCGGCATATGGAAGAAACAGCAGTAAGCACAGGGAAATATCTGCTTCTAAATCCAAAACGCAGCTATCTAACAGAACGGTTGTCAATGTGTGCACTCAACTTCCAGAGTTAAACCCATGTGTGGATTCAGCAGTCTGCAAACACTTTCTCTGCAGAGTCCCAAAACAGGCGTTTTCAGCCCATTACCGGCATATGGAAGAAACAGCAGTAAGCCCAAGGAAATATCTGCTTCTAAATCCAAAACGCAGCTATCTAACAGAACGGTTGTCAATGTGTGCACTCAACTTCCAGAGTTAAACCCGTGTGTGGATTCAGCAGTCTGCAAACACTTTCTCTGCAGAGTCCCAAAACAGGCGTTTTCAGCCCATTACCGGCATATGGAAGAAACAGCAGTAAGCCCAGGGAAATATCTGCTTCTAAATCCAAAACGCAGCTATCTAACAGAAAGGTTGTCAATGTGTGCACTCAACTTCCAGAGTTAAACCCGTGTGTGGATTCAGCAGTCTGCAAACACTTTCTCTGCAGAGTCCCAAAACAGGCGTTTTCAACCCATTACCGGCATATGGAAGAAACAGCAGTAAGCACAGGGAAATATCTGCTTGTAAATCCGAAACGCAGCTATCTAACAGAACGGTTGTCAATGTGTGCACTCAACTTCCAGAGTTAAACCCGTGTGTGGATTCAGCAGTCTGCAAACTCTTTCTCTGCAGAGTCCCAAAACAGGCGTTTTCAGCCCATTACAGGCATATGGAAGAAACAGCAGTAAGCACAGGGAAATATCTGCTTCTAAATCCAAAACGCAGCTATCTAACAGAACGGTTGTCAATTTGTGCACTCAACTTCCAGAGTTAAACCCGTGTGTGGATTCAGCAGTCTGCAAACACTTTCTCTGCAGAGTCCCAAAACAGGCGTTTTCAGCCCATTACCGGCATATGGAAGAAACAGCAGTAAGCACAGGGAAATATCTGCTTCTAAATCCAAAACGCAGCTATCTAACAGAACGGTTGTCAATGTGTGCACTCAACTTCCAGAGTTAAACCCGTGTGTGGATTCAGCAGTCTGCAAACACTTTCTCTGCAGAGTCCCAAAACAGGCGTTTTCAGCCCATTACCGGCATATGGAAGAAACAGCAGTAAGCCCAGGGAAATATCTGCTTCTAAATCCAAAACGCAGCTATCTAACAGAACGGTTGTCAATGTGTGCACTCAACTTCCAGAGTTAAACCCGTGTGTGGATTCAGCAGTCTGCAAACACTTTCTCTGCAGAGTCCCAAAACAGGCGTTTTCAGCCCATTACAAGCATATGGAAGAAACAGCAGTAAGCCCAGGGAAATATCTGCTTCTAAATCCAAAACGCAGCTATCTAACAGAACGGTTGTCAATGTGTGCACTCAACTTCCAGAGTTAAACCCGTGTGTGGATTCAGCAGTCTGCAAACACTTTCTCTGCAGAGTCCCAAAACAGGCGTTTTCAGCCCATTACCGGCATATGGAAGAAACAGCAGTAAGCCCAGGGAAATATCTGCTTCTAAATCCAAAACGCAGCTATCTAACAGAACGGTTGTCAATGTGTGCACTCAACTTCCAGAGTTAAACCCGTGTGTGGATGCAGCAGTCTGCAAACACTTTCTCTGCAGAGTCCCAAAACAGGCGTTTTCAGTCCGTTACCGGCATATGGAAGAAACAGCAGTAAGCACAGGGAAATATCTGCTTCTAAATCCAAAACGCAGCTATCTAACAGAACGGTTGTCAATGTGTGCACTCAACTTCCAGAGTTAAACCCGTGTGTGGATTCAGCAGTCTGCAAACACTTTCTCTGCAGAGTCCCAAAACAGGCGTTTTCAGCCCATTACCGGCATATGGAAGAAACAGCAGTAAGCACAGGGAAATATCTGCTTCTAAATCCAAAACGCAGCTATCTAACAGAACGGTTGTCAAAGTGTGCACTCAACTTCCAGAGTTAAACCCGTGTGTGGATTCAGCAGTCTGCAAACACTTTCTCTGCAGAGTCCCAAAACAGGCGTTTTCAGCCCATTACAGGCATATGGAAGAAACAGCAGTAAGCCCAGGGAAATATCTGCTTCTAAATCCAAAACGCAGCTATCTAACAGAACGGTTGTCAATGTGTGCACTCAACTTCCAGAGTTAAACCCGTGTGTGGATTCAGCAGTCTGCAAACACTTTCTCTGCAGAGTCCCAAAACAGGCGTTTTCAACCCATTACCGGCATATGGAAGAAACAGCAGTAAGCACAGGGAAATATCTGCTTCTAAATCCAAAACGCAGCTATCTAACAGAACGGTTGTCAATGTGTGCACTCAACTTCCAGAGTTAAACCCGTGTGTGGATTCAGCAGTCTGCAAACACTTTCTCTGCAGAGTCCCAAAACAGGCGTTTTCAGCCCATTACCGGCATATGGAAGAAACAGCAGTAAGCACAGGGAAATATCTGCTTCTAAATCCAAAACGCAGCTATCTAACAGAACGGTTGTCAATGGGTGCACTCAACTTCCAGAGTTAAACCCGTGTGTGGATTCAGCAGTCTGCAAACACTTTCTCTGCAGAGTCCCAAAACAGGCGTTTTCAGCCCATTACCGGCATATGGAAGAAACAGCAGTAAGCACAGGGAAATATCTGCTTCTAAATCCAAAACGCAGCTATCTAACAGAACGGTTGTCAATGTGTGCACTCAACTTCCAGAGTTAAACCCGTGTGTGGATTCAGCAGTCTGCAAACGCTTTCTCTGCAGAGTCCCAAAACAGGCGTTTTCAGCCCATTACCGGCATATGGAAGAAACAGCAGTAAGCACAGGGAAATATCTGCTTCTAAATCCAAAACGCAGCTATCTAACAGAACGGTTGTCAATGTGTGCACTCAACTTCCAGAGTTAAACCCGTGTGTGGATTCAGCAGTCTGCAAACACTTTCTCTGCAGAGTCCCAAAACAGGCGTTTTCAGCCCATTACCGGCATATGGAAGAAACAGCAGTAAGCACAGGGAAATATCTGCTTCTAAATCGAAAATGCGGCTATCTAACAGAACGGTTGTCAATGTGTGCACTCAACTTCCAGAGTTAAACCCGTGTGTGGATTCAGCAGTCTGCAAACACTTTCTCTGCAGAGTCCCAAAACAGGCGTTTTCAGCCCATTACCGGCATATGGAAGAAACAGCAGTAAGCCCAGGGAAATAGCTGCTTCTAAATCCAAAACGCAGCTATCTAACAGAAAGGTTGTCAATGTGTGCACTCAACTTCCAGAGTTAAACCCGTGTGTGGATTCAGCAGTCTGCAAACACTTTCTCTGCAGAGTCCCAAAACAGGCGTTTTCAGCCCATTACCGGCATATGGAAGAAACAGCAGTAAGCACAGGGAAATATCTGCTTCTAAATCCAAAACGCAGCTATCTAACAGAACGGTTGTCAATGTGTGCACTCAACTTCCAGAGTTAAACCCGTGTGTGGATTCAGCAGTCTGCAAACACTTTCTCTGCAGAGTCCCAAAACAGGCGATTTCAGCCCATTACCGGCATATGGAAGAAACAGCAGTAAGCACAGGGAAATATCTGCTTCTAAATCCAAAACGCAGCTATCTAACAGAACGGTTGTCAATTTGTGCACTCAACTTCCAGAGTTAAACCCGTGTGTGGATTCAGCAGTCTGCAAACACTTTCTCTGCAGAGTCCCAAAACAGGCGTTTTCAGCCCATTACCGGCATATGGAAGAAACAGCAGTAAGCCCAGGGAAATATCTGCTTCTGAATCCAAAATGCAGCTATCTAACAGAACGGTTGTCAATGTGTGCACTCAACTTCCAGAGTTAAACCCGTGTGTCGATGCAGCAGTCTGCAAACACTTTCTCTGCAGAGTCCCAAAACAGGCGTTTTCAACCCATTACCGGCATATGGAAGAAACAGCAGTAAGCACAGGGAAATATCTGCTTGTAAATCCGAAACGCAGCTATCTAACAGAACGGTTGTCAATGTGTGCACTCAACTTCCAGAGTTAAACCCGTGTGTGGATTCAGCAGTCTGCAAACTCTTTCTCTGCAGAGTCCCAAAACAGGCGTTTTCAGCCCATTACAGGCATATGGAAGAAACAGCAGTAAGCACAGGGAAATATCTGCTTCTAAATCCAAAACGCAGCTATCTAACAGAACGGTTGTCAATTTGTGCACTCAACTTCCAGAGTTAAACCCGTGTGTGGATTCAGCAGTCTGCAAACACTTTCTCTGCAGAGTCCCAAAACAGGCGTTTTCAGCCCATTACCGGCATATGGAAGAAACAGCAGTAAGCACAGGGAAATATCTGCTTCTAAATCCAAAACGCAGCTATCTAACAGAACGGTTGTCAATGTGTGCACTCAACTTCCAGAGTTAAACCCGTGTGTGGATTCAGCAGTCTGCAAACACTTTCTCTGCAGAGTCCCAAAACAGGCGTTTTCAGCCCATTACCGGCATATGGAAGAAACAGCAGTAAGCCCAGGGAAATATCTGCTTCTAAATCCAAAACGCAGCTATCTAACAGAACGGTTGTCAATGTGTGCACTCAACTTCCAGAGTTAAACCCGTGTGTGGATTCAGCAGTCTGCAAACACTTTCTCTGCAGAGTCCCAAAACAGGCGTTTTCAGCCCATTACAGGCATATGGAAGAAACAGCAGTAAGCCCAGGGAAATATCTGCTTCTAAATCCAAAACGCAGCTATCTAACAGAACGGTTGTCAATGTGTGCACTCAACTTCCAGAGTTAAACCCGTGTGTGGATTCAGCAGTCTGCAAACACTTTCTCTGCAGAGTCCCAAAACAGGCGTTTTCAGCCCATTACCGGCATATGGAAGAAACAGCAGTAAGCCCAGGGAAATATCTGCTTCTAAATCCAAAACGCAGCTATCTAACAGAACGGTTGTCAATGTGTGCACTCAACTTCCAGAGTTAAACCCGTGTGTGGATGCAGCAGTCTGCAAACACTTTCTCTGCAGAGTCCCAAAACAGGCGTTTTCAGTCCGTTACCGGCATATGGAAGAAACAGCAGTAAGCACAGGGAAATATCTGCTTCTAAATCCAAAACGCAGCTATCTAACAGAACGGTTGTCAATGTGTGCACTCAACTTCCAGAGTTAAACCCGTGTGTGGATTCAGCAGTCTGCAAACGCTTTCTCTGCAGAGTCCCAAAACAGGCGTTTTCAGCCCATTACCGGCATATGGAAGAAACAGCAGTAAGCACAGGGAAATATCTGCTTCTAAATCCAAAACGCAGCTATCTAACAGAACGGTTGTCAAAGTGTGCACTCAACTTCCAGAGTTAAACCCGTGTGTGGATTCAGCAGTCTGCAAACACTTTCTCTGCAGAGTCCCAAAACAGGCGTTTTCAGCCCATTACAGGCATATGGAAGAAACAGCAGTAAGCCCAGGGAAATATCTGCTTCTAAATCCAAAACGCAGCTATCTAACAGAACGGTTGTCAATGTGTGCACTCAACTTCCAGAGTTAAACCCGTGTGTGGATTCAGCAGTCTGCAAACACTTTCTCTGCAGAGTCCCAAAACAGGCGTTTTCAACCCATTACCGGCATATGGAAGAAACAGCAGTAAGCACAGGGAAATATCTGCTTCTAAATCCAAAACGCAGCTATCTAACAGAACGGTTGTCAATGTGTGCACTCAACTTCCAGAGTTAAACCCGTGTGTGGATTCAGCAGTCTGCAAACACTTTCTCTGCAGAGTCCCAAAACAGGCGTTTTCAGCCCATTACCGGCATATGGAAGAAACAGCAGTAAGCACAGGGAAATATCTGCTTCTAAATCCAAAACGCAGCTATCTAACAGAACGGTTGTCAATGGGTGCACTCAACTTCCAGAGTTAAACCCGTGTGTGGATTCAGCAGTCTGCAAACACTTTCTCTGCAGAGTCCCAAAACAGGCGTTTTCAGCCCATTACCGGCATATGGAAGAAACAGCAGTAAGCACAGGGAAATATCTGCTTCTAAATCCAAAACGCAGCTATCTAACAGAACGGTTGTCAATGTGTGCACTCAACTTCCAGAGTTAAACCCGTGTGTGGATTCAGCAGTCTGCAAACGCTTTCTCTGCAGAGTCCCAAAACAGGCGTTTTCAGCCCATTACCGGCATATGGAAGAAACAGCAGTAAGCACAGGGAAATATCTGCTTCTAAATCCAAAACGCAGCTATCTAACAGAACGGTTGTCAATGTGTGCACTCAACTTCCAGAGTTAAACCCGTGTGTGGATTCAGCAGTCTGCAAACACTTTCTCTGCAGAGTCCCAAAACAGGCGTTTTCAGCCCATTACCGGCATATGGAAGAAACAGCAGTAAGCATAGGGAAATATCTGCTTCTAAATCGAAAATGCGGCTATCTAACAGAACTGTTGTCAATGTGTGCACTCAACTTCCAGAGTTAAACCCGTGTGTGGATTCAGCAGTCTGCAAACACTTTCTCTGCAGAGTCCCAAAACAGGCGTTTTCAGCCCATTACCGGCATATGGAAGAAACAGCAGTAAGCCCAGGGAAATAGCTGCTTCTAAATCCAAAACGCAGCTATCTAACAGAAAGGTTGTCAATGTGTGCACTCAACTTCCAGAGTTAAACCCGTGTGTGGATTCAGCAGTCTGCAAACACTTTCTCTGCAGAGTCCCAAAACAGGCGTTTTCAGCCCATTACCGGCATATGGAAGAATCAGCAGTAAGCACAGGGAAATATCTGCTTCTAAATCCAAAACGCAGCTATCTAACAGAACGGTTGTCAATGTGTGCACTCAACTTCCAGAGTTAAACCCGTGTGTGGATTCAGCAGTCTGCAAACACTTTCTCTGCAGAGTCCCAAAACAGGCGTTTTCAGCCCATTACCGGCATATGGAAGAAACAGCAGTAAGCACAGGGAAATATCTGCTTCTAAATCCAAAACGCAGCTATCTAACAGAACGGTTGTCAATTTGTGCACTCAACTTCCAGAGTTAAACCCGTGTGTGGATTCAGCAGTCTGCAAACACTTTCTCTGCAGAGTCCCAAAACAGGCGTTTTCAGCCCATTACCGGCATATGGAAGAAACAGCAGTAAGCCCAGGGAAATATCTGCTTCTGAATCCAAAATGCAGCTATCTAACAGAACGGTTGTCAATGTGTGCACTCAACTTCCAGAGTTAAACCCGTGTGTCGATGCAGCAGTCTGCAAACACTTTCTCTGCAGAGTCCCAAAACAGGCGTTTTCAGCCCATTACCGGCATATGGAAGAAACAGCAGTAAGCACAGGGAAATATCTGCTTCTAAATCCAAAACGCAGCTATCTAACAGAACGGTTGTCAATGTGTGCACTCAACTTCCAGAGTTAAACCCGTTTGTGGATTCAGCAGTCTGCAAACACTTTCTCTGCAGAGTCCCAAAACAGGCGTTTTCAGCCCATTACCGGCATATGGAAGAAACAGCAGTAAGCACAGGGAAATATCTGCTTCTAAATCCAAAACGCGGCTATCTAACAGAACGGATGTCAATGTGTGCACTCAACTTCCAGAGTTAAACCCGTGTGTGGATTCAGCAGTCTGCAAACACTTTCTCTGCAGAGTCCCAAAACAGGCGTTTTCAGCCCATTACCGGCATATGGAAGAAACAGCAGTAAGCCCAGGGAAATAGCTGCTTGTAAATCCAAAACGCAGCTATCTAACAGAACGGTTGTCAAGGTGTACACTCAACTTCCAGAGTTAAACCCTTGTGTGGATGCAGCAGTCTGCAAACACTTTCTCTGCAGAGTCCCAAAACAGGCGTTTTCAGCCCATTACCGGCATATGGAAGAAACAGCAGTAAGCACAGGGAAATATCTGCTTCTAAATCCAAAACGCAGCTATCTAACAGAACGGTTGTCAATGTGTGCACTCAACTTCCAGAGTTAAACCCGTGTGTGGATTCAGCAGTCTGCAAACACTTTCTCTGCAGAGTCCCAAAACAGGCGTTTTCAGCCCATTACCGGCATATGGAAGAAACAGCAGTAAGCACAGGGAAATATCTGCTTCTAAATCCAAAACGCAGCTATCTAACAGAACGGTTGTCAATGTGTGCACTCAACTTCCAGAGTTAAACCCGTGTGTGGATTCAGCAGTCTGCAAACACTTTCTCTGCAGAGTCCCAAAACAGGCGTTTTCAGCCCATTACCGGCATATGGAAGAAACAGCAGTAAGCACAGGGAAATATCTGCTTCTAAATCCAAAACGCAGCTATCTAACAGAACGGTTGTCAATGGGTGCACTCAACTTCCAGAGTTAAACCCGTGTGTGGATTCAGCAGTCTGCAAACACTTTCTCTGCAGAGTCCCAAAACAGGCGTTTTCAGCCCATTACCGGCATATGGAAGAAACAGCAGTAAGCACAGGGAAATATCTGCTTCTAAATCCAAAACGCAGCTATCTAACAGAACGGTTGTCAATGTGTGCACTCAACTTCCAGAGTTAAACCCATGTGTGGATTCAGCAGTCTGCAAACACTTTCTCTGCAGAGTCCCAAAACAGGCGTTTTCAGCCCATTACCGGCATATGGAAGAAACAGCAGTAAGCCCAAGGAAATATCTGCTTCTAAATCCAAAACGCAGCTATCTAACAGAACGGTTGTCAATGTGTGCACTCAACTTCCAGAGTTAAACCCGTGTGTGGATTCAGCAGTCTGCAAACACTTTCTCTGCAGAGTCCCAAAACAGGCGTTTTCAGCCCATTACCGGCATATGGAAGAAACAGCAGTAAGCACAGGGAAATATCTGCTTCTAAATCCAAAACGCAGCTATCTAACAGAAAGGTTGTCAATGTGTGCACTCAACTTCCAGAGTTAAACCCGTGTGTGGATTCAGCAGTCTGCAAACACTTTCTCTGCAGAGTCCCAAAACAGGCGTTTTCAACCCATTACCGGCATATGGAAGAAACAGCAGTAAGCACAGGGAAATATCTGCTTGTAAATCCGAAACGCAGCTATCTAACAGAACGGTTGTCAATGTGTGCACTCAACTTCCAGAGTTAAACCCGTGTGTGGATTCAGCAGTCTGCAAACTCTTTCTCTGCAGAGTCCCAAAAGAGGCGTTTTCAGCCCATTACAGGCATATGGAAGAAACAGCAGTAAGCACAGGGAAATATCTGCTTCTAAATCCAAAACGCAGCTATCTAACAGAACGGTTGTCAATTTGTGCACTCAACTTCCAGAGTTAAACCCGTGTGTGGATTCAGCAGTCTGCAAACACTTTCTCTGCAGAGTCCCAAAACAGGCGTTTTCAGCCCATTACCGGCATATGGAAGAAACAGCAGTAAGCACAGGGAAATATCTGCTTCTAAATCCAAAACGCAGCTATCTAACAGAACGGTTGTCAATGTGTGCACTCAACTTCCAGAGTTAAACCCGTGTGTGGATTCAGCAGTCTGCAAACACTTTCTCTGCAGAGTCCCAAAACAGGCGTTTTCAGCCCATTACCGGCATATGGAAGAAACAGCAGTAAGCCCAGGTAAATATCTGCTTCTAAATCCAAAACGCAGCTATCTAACAGAACGGTTGTCAATGTGTGCACTCAACTTCCAGAGTTAAACCCGTGTGTGGATTCAGCAGTCTGCAAACACTTTCTCTGCACAGTCCCAAAACAGGCGTTTTCAGCCCATTACAGGCATATGGAAGAAACAGCAGTAAGCCCAGGGAAATATCTGCTTCTAAATCCAAAACGCAGCTATCTAACAGAACGGTTGTCAATGTGTGCACTCAACTTCCAGAGTTAAACCCGTGTGTGGATTCAGCAGTCTGCAAACACTTTCTCTGCAGAGTCCCAAAACAGGCGTTTTCAGCCCATTACCGGCATATGGAAGAAACAGCAGTAAGCCCAGGGAAATATCTGCTTCTAAATCCAAAACGCAGCTATCTAACAGAACGGTTGTCAATGTGTGCACTCAACTTCCAGAGTTAAACCCGTGTGTGGATGCAGCAGTCTGCAAACACTTTCTCTGCAGAGTCCCAAAACAGGCGTTTTCAGTCCGTTACCGGCATATGGAAGAAACAGCAGTAAGCACAGGGAAATATCTGCTTCTAAATCCAAAACGCAGCTATCTAACAGAACGGTTGTCAATGTGTGCACTCAACTTCCAGAGTTAAACCCGTGTGTGGATTCAGCAGTCTGCAAACGCTTTCTCTGCAGAGTCCCAAAACAGGCGTTTTCAGCCCATTACCGGCATATGGAAGAAACAGCAGTAAGCACAGGGAAATATCTGCTTCTAAATCCAAAACGCAGCTATCTAACAGAACGGTTGTCAAAGTGTGCACTCAACTTCCAGAGTTAAACCCGTGTGTGGATTCAGCAGTCTGCAAACACTTTCTCTGCAGAGTCCCAAAACAGGCGTTTTCAACCCATTACCGGCATATGGAAGAAACAGCAGTAAGCACAGGGAAATATCTGCTTCTAAATCCAAAACGCAGCTATCTAACAGAACGGTTGTCAATGTGTGCACTCAACTTCCAGAGTTAAACCCGTGTGTGGATTCAGCAGTCTGCAAACACTTTCTCTGCAGAGTCCCAAAACAGGCGTTTTCAGCCCATTACCGGCATATGGAAGAAACAGCAGTAAGAACAGGGAAATATCTGCTTCTAAATCCAAAACACAGCTATCTAACAGAACGGTTGTCAATGGGTGCACTCAACTTCCAGAGTTAAACCCGTGTGTGGATTCAGCAGTCTGCAAACACTTTCTCTGCAGAGTCCCAAAACAGGCGTTTTCAGCCCATTACCGGCATATGGAAGAAACAGCAGTAAGCACAGGGAAATATCTGCTTCTAAATCCAAAACGCAGCTATCTAACAGAACGGTTGTCAATGTGTGCACTCAACTTCCAGAGTTAAACCCGTGTGTGGATTCAGCAGTCTGCAAACGCTTTCTCTGCAGAGTCCCAAAACAGGCGTTTTCAGCCCATTACCGGCATATGGAAGAAACAGCAGTAAGCACAGGGAAATATCTGCTTCTAAATCCAAAACGCAGCTATCTAACAGAACGGTTGTCAATGTGTGCACTCAACTTCCAGAGTTAAACCCGTGTGTGGATTCAGCAGTCTGCAAACACTTTCTCTGCAGAGTCCCAAAACAGGCGTTTTCAGCCCATTACCGGCATATGGAAGAAACAGCAGTAAGCACAGGGAAATATCTGCTTCTAAATCCAAAACGCGGCTATCTAACAGAACGGTTGTCAATGTGTGCACTCAACTTCCAGAGTTAAACCCGTGTGTGGATTCAGCAGTCTGCAAACACTTTCTCTGCAGAGTCCCAAAACAGGCGTTTTCAGCCCATTACCGGCATATGGAAGAAACAGCAGTAAGCCCAGGGAAATAGCTGCTTCTAAATCCAAAACGCAGCTATCTAACAGAAAGGTTGTCAATGTGTGCACTCAACTTCCAGAGTTAAACCCGTGTGTGGATTCAGCAGTCTCCAAACACTTTCTCTGCAGAGTCCCAAAACAGGCGTTTTCAGCCCATTACCGGCATATGGAAGAAACAGCAGTAAGCACAGGGAAATATCTGCTTCTAAATCCAAAACGCAGCTATCTAACAGAACGGTTGTCAATGTGTGCACTCAACTTCCAGAGTTAAACCCGTGTGTGGATTCAGCAGTCTGCAAACACTTTCTCTGCAGAGTCCCAAAACAGGCGTTTTCAGCCCATTACCGGCATATGGAAGAAACAGCAGTAAGCACAGGGAAATATCTGCTTCTAAATCCAAAACGCAGCTATCTAACAGAACGGTTCTCAATTTGTGCACTCAACTTCCAGAGTTAAACCCGTGTGTGGATTCAGCAGTCTGCAAACACTTTCTCTGCAGAGTCCCAAAACAGGCGTTTTCAGCCCATTACCGGCATATGGAAGAAACAGCAGTAAGCCCAGGGAAATATCTGCTTCTAAATCCAAAACGCAGCTATCTAACAGAACGGTTGTCAATGTGTGCACTCAACTTCCAGAGTTAAACCCGTGTGTGGATTCAGCAGTCTGCAAACACTTTCTCTGCAGAGTCCCAAAACAGGCGTTTTCAGCCCATTACCGGCATATGGAAGAAACAGCAGTAAGCACAGGGAAATATCTGCTTCTAAATCCAAAACGCAGCTATCTAACAGAACGGTTGTCAATGTGTGCACTCAACTTCCAGAGTTAAACCCGTGTGTGGATTCAGCAGTCTGCAAACACTTTCTCTGCAGAGTCCCAAAACAGGCGTTTTCAGCCCATTACCGGCATATGGAAGAAACAGCAGTAAGCACAGGGAAATATCTGCTTCTAAATCCAAAACGCAGCTATCTAACAGAACGGTTGTCAATGTGTGCACTCAACTTCCAGAGTTAAACCCGTGTGTGGATTCAGCAGTCTGCAAACACTTTCTCTGCAGAGTCCCAAAACAGGCGTTTTCAGCCCATTACCGGCATATGGAAGAAACAGCAGTAAGCACAGGGAAATATCTGCTTCTAAATCCAAAACGCAGCTATCTAACAGAACGGTTGTCAATGTGTGCACTCAACTTCCAGAGTTAAACCCGTGTGTGGATTCAGCAGTCTGCAAACACTTTCTCTGCAGAGTCCCAAAACAGGCGTTTTCAGCCCATTACCGGCATATGGAAGAAACAGCAGTAAGCACAGGGAAATATCTGCTTCTAAATCCAAAACGCAGCTATCTAACAGAACGGTTCTCAATTTGTGCACTCAACTTCCAGAGTTAAACCCGTGTGTGGATTCAGCAGTCTGCAAACACTTTCTCTGCAGAGTCCCAAAACAGGCGTTTTCAGCCCATTACCGGCATATGGAAGAAACAGCAGTAAGCCCAGGGAAATATCTGCTTCTAAATCCAAAACGCAGCGATCTAACAGAACGGTTGTCAATGTGTGCACTCAACTTCCAGAGTTAAACCCGTGTGTGGATGCAGCAGTCTGCAAACACTTTCTCTGCAGAGTCCCAAAACAGGCGTTTTCAGTCCGTTACCGGCATATGGAAGAAACAGCAGTAAGCACAGGGAAATATCTGCTTCTAAATCCAAAACGCAGCTATCTAACAGAACGGTTGTCAATGTGTGCACTCAACTTCCAGAGTTAAACCCGTGTGTGGATTCAGCAGTCTGCAAACACTTTCTCTGCAGAGTCCCAAAACAGGCGTTTTCAGCCCATTACCGGCATATGGAAGAAACAGCAGTAAGCACAGGGAAATATCTGCTTCTAAATCCAAAACGCAGCTATCTAACAGAACGGTTGTCAATGTGTGCACTCAACTTCCAGAGTTAAACCCGTGTGTGGATTCAGCAGTCTGCAAACACTTTCTCTGCAGAGTCCCAAAACAGGCGTTTTCAGCCCATTACCGGCATATGGAAGAAACAGCAGTAAGCACAGGGAAATATCTGCTTCTAAATCCAAAACGCAGCTATCTAACAGAACGGTTGTCAATGTGTGCACTCAACTTCCAGAGTTAAACCCGTGTGTGGATTCAGCAGTCTGCAAACACTTTCTCTGCAGAGTCCCAAAACAGGCGTTTTCAGCCCATTACCGGCATATGGAAGAAACAGCAGTAAGCACAGGGAAATATCTGCTTCTAAATCCAAAACGCAGCTATCTAACAGAACGGTTCTCAATTTGTGCACTCAACTTCCAGAGTTAAACCCGTGTGTGGATTCAGCAGTCTGCAAACACTTTCTCTGCAGAGTCCCAAAACAGGCGTTTTCAGCCCATTACCGGCATATGGAAGAAACAGCAGTAAGCCCAGGGAAATATCTGCTTCTAAATCCAAAACGCAGCTATCTAACAGAACGGTTGTCAATGTGTGCACTCAACTTCCAGAGTTAAACCCGTGTGTGGATTCAGCAGTCTGCAAACACTTTCTCTGCAGAGTCCCAAAACAGGCGTTTTCAGCCCATTACCGGCATATGGAAGAAACAGCAGTAAGCACAGGGAAATATCTGCTTCTAAATCCAAAACGCAGATATCTAACAGAACGGTTGTCAATGGGTGCACTCAACTTCCAGAGTTAAACCCGTGTGTGGATTCAGCAGTCTGCAAACACTTTCTCTGCAGAGTCCCAAAACAGGCGTTTTCAGCCCATTACCGGCATATGGAAGAAACAGCAGTAAGCCCAGGGAAATATCTGCTTCTAAATCCAAAACGCAGCTATCTAACAGAACGGTTGTCAATGTGTGCACTCAACTTCCAGAGTTAAACCCGTGTGTGGATGCAGCAGTCTGCAAACACTTTCTCTGCAGAGTCCCAAAACAGGCGTTTTCAGTCCGTTACCGGCATATGGAAGAAACAGCAGTAAGCACAGGGAAATATCTGCTTCTAAATCCAAAACGCAGCTATCTAACAGAACGGTTGTCAATGTGTGCACTCAACTTCCAGAGTTAAACCCGTGTGTGGATTCAGCAGTCTGCAAACACTTTCTCTGCAGAGTCCCAAAACAGGCGTTTTCAGCCCATTACCGGCATATGGAAGAAACAGCAGTAAGCACAGGGAAATATCTGCTTCTAAATCCAAAACGCAGCTATCTAACAGAACGGTTGTCAATGTGTGCACTCAACTTCCAGAGTTAAACCCGTGTGTGGATTCAGCAGTCTGCAAACACTTTCTCTGCAGAGTCCCAAACAGGCGTTTTCAGCCCATTACAGGCATATGGAAGAAACAGCAGTAAGCCCAGGGAAATATCTGCTTCTAAATCCAAAACGCAGCTATCTAACAGAACGGTTGTCAATGTGTGCACTCAACTTCCAGAGTTAAACCCGTGTGTGGATTCAGCAGTCTGCAAACACTTTCTCTGCAGAGTCCCAAAACAGGCGTTTTCAACCCATTACCGGCATATGGAAGAAACAGCAGTAAGCACAGGGAAATATCTGCTTCTAAATCCAAAACGCAGCTATCTAACAGAACGGTTGTCAATGTGTGCACTCAACTTCCAGAGTTAAACCCGTGTGTGGATTCAGCAGTCTGCAAACACTTTCTCTGCAGAGTCCCAAAACAGGCGTTTTCAGCCCATTACCGGCATATGGAAGAAACAGCAGTAAGCACAGGGAAATATCTGCTTCTAAATCCAAAACGCAGCTATCTAACAGAACGGTTGTCAATGTGTGCACTCAACTTCCAGAGTTAAACCCGTGTGTGGATTCAGCAGTCTGCAAACACTTTCTGTGCAGAGTCCCAAAACAGGAGTTTTCAGCCCATTACCGGCATATGGAAGAAACAGCAGTAAGCACAGGGAAATATCTGCTTCTAAATCCAAAACGCAGCTATCTAACAGAACGGTTGTCAATGG
This sequence comes from Aotus nancymaae, assembly GCF_030222135.1. Taxonomy (NCBI): domain Eukaryota; kingdom Metazoa; phylum Chordata; class Mammalia; order Primates; family Aotidae; genus Aotus; species Aotus nancymaae. The sequence goes on along the minus strand of NW_026988822.1, from coordinate 22,851 downwards.
GTCCACTCAACTTCCAGAGTTAAACCCGTGTGTGGATTCAGCAGTCTGCAAACGCTTTCTCTGCAGAGTCCCAAAACAGGCGTTTTCAGCCCATTACCGGCATATGGAAGAAACAGCAGTAAGCACAGGGAAATATCTGCTTCTAAATCCAAAACGCAGCTATCTAACAGAACGGTTGTCAATGTGTGCACTCAACTTCCAGAGTTAAACCCGTGTGTGGATTCAGCAGTCTGCAAACACTTTCTCTGCAGAGTCCCAAAACAGGCGTTTTCAGCCCATTACCGGCATATGGAAGAAACAGCAGTAAGCACAGGGAAATATCTGCTTCTAAATCCAAAACGCGGCTATCTAACAGAACGGTTGTCAATGTGTGCACTCAACTTCCAGAGTTAAACCCGTGTGTGGATTCAGCAGTCTGCAAACACTTTCTCTGCAGAGTCCCAAAACAGGCGTTTTCAGCCCATTACCGGCATATGGAAGAAACAGCAGTAAGCCCAGGGAAATAGCTGCTTGTAAATCCAAAACGCAGCTATCTAACAGAACGGTTGTCAAGGTGTACACTCAACTTCCAGAGTTAAACCCTTGTGTGGATGCAGCAGTCTGCAAACACTTTCTCTGCAGAGTCCCAAAACAGGCGTTTTCAGCCCATTACCGGCATATGGAAGAAACAGCAGTAAGCACAGGGAAATATCTGCTTCTAAATCCAAAACGCAGCTATCTAACAGAACGGTTGTCAATGTGTGCACTCAACTTCCAGAGTTAAACCCGTGTGTGGATTCAGCAGTCTGCAAACACTTTCTCTGCAGAGTCCCAAAACAGGCGTTTTCAGCCCATTACCGGCATATGGAAGAAACAGCAGTAAGCCCAGGGAAATATCTGCTTCTAAATCCAAAACGCAGCTATCTAACAGAACGGTTGTCAATGTGTGCACTCAACTTCCAGAGTTAAACCCGTGTGTGGATTCAGCAGTCTGCAAACACTTTCTCTGCAGAGTCCCAAAACAGGCGTTTTCAGCCCATTACCGGCATATGGAAGAAACAGCAGTAAGCACAGGGAAATATCTGCTTCTAAATCCAAAACGCAGCTATCTAACAGAACGGTTGTCAATGTGTGCACTCAACTTCCAGAGTTAAACCCGTGTGTGGATTCAGCAGTCTGCAAACACTTTCTCTGCAGAGTCCCAAAACAGGAGTTTTCAGCCCATTACCGGCATATGGAAGAAACAGCAGTAAGCACAGGGAAATATCTGCTTCTAAATCCAAAACGCAGCTATCTAACAGAACGGTTGTCAATGGGTCCACTCAACTTCCAGAGTTAAACCCGTGTGTGGATTCAGCAGTCTGCAAACGCTTTCTCTGCAGAGTCCCAAAACAGGCGTTTTCAGCCCATTACCGGCATATGGAAGAAACAGCAGTAAGCACAGGGAAATATCTGCTTCTAAATCCAAAACGCGGCTATCTAACAGAACGGTTGTCAATGTGTGCACTCAACTTCCAGAGTTAAACCCGTGTGTGGATTCAGCAGTCTGCAAACACTTTCTCTGCAGAGTCCCAAAACAGGCGTTTTCAGCCCATTACCGGCATATGGAAGAAACAGCAGTAAGCACAGGGAAATATCTGCTTCTAAATCCAAAACGCAGCTATCTAACAGAACGGTTGTCAATGGGTGCACTCAACTTCCAGAGTTAAACCCGTGTGTGGATTCAGCAGTCTGCAAACGCTTTCTCTGCAGAGTCCCAAAACAGGCGTTTTCAGCCCATTACCGGCATATGGAAGAAACAGCAGTAAGCACAGGGAAATATCTGCTTCTAAATCCAAAACGCAGCTATCTAACAGAACGGTTGTCAATGTGTGCACTCAACTTCCAGAGTTAAACCCGTGTGTGGATTCAGCAGTCTGCAAACACTTTCTCTGCAGAGTCCCAAAACAGGCGTTTTCAGCCCATTACCGGCATATGGAAGAAACAGCAGTAAGCACAGGGAAATATCTGCTTCTAAATCCAAAACGCAGCTATCTAACAGAACGGTTGTCAATGTGTGCACTCAACTTCCAGAGTTAAACCCGTGTGTGGATTCAGCAGTCTGCAAACACTTTCTCTGCAGAGTCCCAAAACAGGCGTTTTCAACCCATTACCGGCATATGGAAGAAACAGCAGTAAGCCCAGGGAAATATCTGCTTCTAAATCCAAAACGCAGCTATCTAACAGAACGGTTGTCAATGTGTGCACTCAACTTCCAGAGTTAAACCCGTGTGTGGATTCAGCAGTCTGCAAACACTTTCTCTGCAGAGTCCCAAAACAGGCGTTTTCAGCCCATTACCGGCATATGGAAGAAACAGCAGTAAGCACAGGGAAATATCTGCTTCTAAATCCAAAACGCAGCTATCTAACAGAACGGTTGTCAATGGGTGCACTCAACTTCCAGAGTTAAACCCGTGTGTGGATTCAGCAGTCTGCAAACGCTTTCTCTGCAGAGTCCCAAAACAGGCGTTTTCAGCCCATTACCGGCATATGGAAGAAACAGCAGTAAGCACAGGGAAATATCTGCTTCTAAATCCAAAACGCAGCTATCTAACAGAACGGTTGTCAATGTGTGCACTCAACTTCCAGAGTTAAACCCGTGTGTGGATTCAGCAGTCTGCAAACACTTTCTCTGCAGAGTCCCAAAACAGGCGTTTTCAGCCCATTACCGGCATATGGAAGAAACAGCAGTAAGCCCAGGGAAATAGCTGCTTCTAAATCCAAAACGCAGCTATCTAACAGAACGGTTGTCAATGTGTGCACTCAACTTCCAGAGTTAAACCCGTGTGTGGATTCAGCAGTCTGCAAACACTTTCTCTGCAGAGTCCCAAAACAGGCGTTTTCAGCCCATTACCGGCATATGGAAGAAACAGCAGTAAGCACAGGGAAATATCTGCTTCTAAATCCAAAACGCAGCTATCTAACAGAACGGTTGTCAATGTGTGCACTCAACTTCCAGAGTTAAACCCGTGTGTGGATTCAGCAGTCTGCAAACACTTTCTCTGCAGAGTCCCAAAACAGGCGTTTTCAGCCCATTACCGGCATATGGAAGAAACAGCAGTAAGCACAGGGAAATATCTGCTTCTAAATCCAAAACGCAGCTATCTAACAGAACGGTTGTCAATTTGTGCACTCAACTTCCAGAGTTAAACCCGTGTGTGGATTCAGCAGTCTGCAAACACTTTCTCTGCAGAGTCCCAAAACAGGCGTTTTCAGCCCATTACCGGCATATGGAAGAAACAGCAGTAAGCCCAGGGAAATATCTGCTTCTAAATCCAAAACGCAGCTATCTAACAGAACGGTTGTCAATGTGTGCACTCAACTTCCAGAGTTAAACCCGTGTGTGGATTCAGCAGTCTGCAAACACTTTCTCTGCAGAGTCCCAAAACAGGCGTTTTCAGCCCATTACCGGCATATGGAAGAAACAGCAGTAAGCACAGGGAAATATCTGCTTCTAAATCCAAAACGCAGCTATCTAACAGAACGGTTGTCAATGTGTGCACTCAACTTCCAGAGTTAAACCCGTGTGTGGATTCAGCAGTCTGCAAACACTTTCTCTGCAGAGTCCCAAAACAGGCGTTTTCAGCCCATTACCGGCATATGGAAGAAACAGCAGTAAGCCCAGGGAAATATCTGCTTCTAAATCCAAAACGCAGCTATCTAACAGAACGGTTGTCAATGTGTGCACTCAACTTCCAGAGTTAAACCCGTGTGTGGATGCAGCAGTCTGCAAACACTTTCTCTGCAGAGTCCCAAAACAGGCGTTTTCAGTCCGTTACCGGCATATGGAAGAAACAGCAGTAAGCACAGGGAAATATCTGCTTCTAAATCCAAAACGCAGCTATCTAACAGAACGGTTGTCAATGTGTGCACTCAACTTCCAGAGTTAAACCCGTGTGTGGATTCAGCAGTCTGCAAACACTTTCTCTGCAGAGTCCCAAAACAGGCGTTTTCAGCCCATTACCGGCATATGGAAGAAACAGCAGTAAGCCCAGGGAAATAGCCGCTTGTAAATCCAAAACGCAGCTATCTAACAGAACGGTTGTCAAGGTGTACACTCAACTTCTAGAGTTAAACCCTTGTGTGGATGCAGCAGTCTGCAAACACTTTCTCTGCAGAGTCCCAAAACAGGCGTTTTCAGCCCATTACCGGCATATGGAAGAAACAGCAGTAAGCACAGGGAAATATCTGCTTCTAAATCCAAAACGCAGCTATCTAACAGAACGGTTGTCAATGTGTGCACTCAACTTCCAGAGTTAAACCCGTGTGTGGATTCAGCAGTCTGCAAACACTTTCTCTGCAGAGTCCCAAAACAGGCGTTTTCAGCCCATTACCGGCATATGGAAGAAACAGCAGTAAGCCCAGGGAAATATCTGCTTCTAAATCCAAAACGCAGCTATCTAACAGAACGGTTGTCAATGTGTGCACTCAACTTCCAGAGTTAAACCCGTGTGTGGATTCAGCAGTCTGCAAACACTTTCTCTGCAGAGTCCCAAAACAGGCGTTTTCAGCCCATTACCGGCATATGGAAGAAACAGCAGTAAGCACAGGGAAATATCTGCTTCTAAATCCAAAACGCAGCTATCTAACAGAACGGTTGTCAATGTGTGCACTCAACTTCCAGAGTTAAACCCGTGTGTGGATTCAGCAGTCTGCAAACACTTTCTCTGCAGAGTCCCAAAACAGGAGTTTTCAGCCCATTACCGGCATATGGAAGAAACAGCAGTAAGCACAGGGAAATATCTGCTTCTAAATCCAAAACGCAGCTATCTAACAGAACGGTTGTCAATGGGTCCACTCAACTTCCAGAGTTAAACCCGTGTGTGGATTCAGCAGTCTGCAAACGCTTTCTCTGCAGAGTCCCAAAACAGGCGTTTTCAGCCCATTACCGGCATATGGAAGAAACAGCAGTAAGCCCAGGGAAATAGCTGCTTGTAAATCCAAAACGCAGCTATCTAACAGAACGGTTGTCAATGTGTGCACTCAACTTCCAGAGTTAAACCCGTGTGTGGATTCAGCAGTCTGCAAACACTTTCTCTGCAGAGTCCCAAAACAGGCGTTTTCAGCCCATTACCGGCATATGGAAGAAACAGCAGTAAGCACAGGGAAATATCTGCTTCTAAATCCAAAACGCGGCTATCTAACAGAACGGTTGTCAATGTGTGCACTCAACTTCCAGAGTTAAACCCGTGTGTGGATTCAGCAGTCTGCAAACACTTTCTCTGCAGAGTCCCAAAACAGGCGTTTTCAGCCCATTACCGGCATATGGAAGAAACAGCAGTAAGCCCAGGGAAATAGCTGCTTGTAAATCCAAAACGCAGCTATCTAACAGAACGGTTGTCAAGGTGTACACTCAACTTCCAGAGTTAAACCCTTGTGTGGATGCAGCAGTCTGCAAACACTTTCTCTGCAGAGTCCCAAAACAGGCGTTTTCAGCCCATTACCGGCATATGGAAGAAACAGCAGTAAGCACAGGGAAATATCTGCTTCTAAATCCAAAACGCAGCTATCTAACAGAACGGTTGTCAATGTGTGCACTCAACTTCCAGAGTTAAACCCGTGTGTGGATTCAGCAGTCTGCAAACACTTTCTCTGCAGAGTCCCAAAACAGGCGTTTTCAGCCCATTACCGGCATATGGAAGAAACAGCAGTAAGCACAGGGAAATATCTGCTTCTAAATCCAAAACGCAGCTATCTAACAGAACGGTTGTCAATGTGTGCACTCAACTTCCAGAGTTAAACCCGTGTGTGGATTCAGCAGTCTGCAAACACTTTCTCTGCAGAGTCCCAAAACAGGCGTTTTCAACCCATTACCGGCATATGGAAGAAACAGCAGTAAGCACAGGGAAATATCTGCTTCTAAATCCAAAACGCAGCTATCTAACAGAACGGTTGTCAATGTGTGCACTCAACTTCCAGAGTTAAACCCGTGTGTGGATTCAGCAGTCTGCAAACACTTTCTCTGCAGAGTCCCAAAACAGGCGTTTTCAGCCCATTACCGGCATATGGAAGAAACAGCAGTAAGCACAGGGAAATATCTGCTTCTAAATCCAAAACGCAGCTATCTAACAGAACGGTTGTCAATGGGTGCACTCAACTTCCAGAGTTAAACCCGTGTGTGGATTCAGCAGTCTGCAAACGCTTTCTCTGCAGAGTCCCAAAACAGGCGTTTTCAGCCCATTACCGGCATATGGAAGAAACAGCAGTAAGCACAGGGAAATATCTGCTTCTAAATCCAAAACGCAGCTATCTAACAGAACGGTTGTCAATGTGTGCACTCAACTTCCAGAGTTAAACCCGTGTGTGGATTCAGCAGTCTGCAAACACTTTCTCTGCAGAGTCCCAAAACAGGCGTTTTCAGCCCATTACCGGCATATGGAAGAAACAGCAGTAAGCACAGGGAAATATCTGCTTCTAAATCCAAAACGCGGCTATCTAACAGAACGGTTGTCAATGTGTGCACTCAACTTCCAGAGTTAAACCCGTGTGTGGATTCAGCAGTCTGCAAACACTTTCTCTGCAGAGTCCCAAAACAGGCGTTTTCAGCCCATTACCGGCATATGGAAGAAACAGCAGTAAGCCCAGGGAAATAGCTGCTTCTAAATCCAAAACGCAGCTATCTAACAGAAAGGTTGTCAATGTGTGCACTCAACTTCCAGAGTTAAACCCGTGTGTGGATTCAGCAGTCTGCAAACACTTTCTCTGCAGAGTCCCAAAACAGGCGTTTTCAGCCCATTACCGGCATATGGAAGAAACAGCAGTAAGCACAGGGAAATATCTGCTTCTAAATCCAAAACGCAGCTATCTAACAGAACGGTTGTCAATGTGTGCACTCAACTTCCAGAGTTAAACCCGTGTGTGGATTCAGCAGTCTGCAAACACTTTCTCTGCAGAGTCCCAAAACAGGCGTTTTCAGCCCATTACCGGCATATGGAAGAAACAGCAGTAAGCACAGGGAAATATCTGCTTCTAAATCCAAAACGCAGCTATCTAACAGAACGGTTGTCAATTTGTGCACTCAACTTCCAGAGTTAAACCCGTGTGTGGATTCAGCAGTCTGCAAACACTTTCTCTGCAGAGTCCCAAAACAGGCGTTTTCAGCCCATTACCGGCATATGGAAGAAACAGCAGTAAGCCCAGGGAAATATCTGCTTCTAAATCCAAAACGCAGCTATCTAACAGAACGGTTGTCAATGTGTGCACTCAACTTCCAGAGTTAAACCCGTGTGTGGATTCAGCAGTCTGCAAACACTTTCTCTGCAGAGTCCCAAAACAGGCGTTTTCAGCCCATTACCGGCATATGGAAGAAACAGCAGTAAGCACAGGGAAATATCTGCTTCTAAATCCAAAACGCAGCTATCTAACAGAACGGTTGTCAATGTGTGCACTCAACTTCCAGAGTTAAACCCGTGTGTGGATTCAGCAGTCTGCAAACACTTTCTCTGCAGAGTCCCAAAACAGGCGTTTTCAGCCCATTACCGGCATATGGAAGAAACAGCAGTAAGCCCAGGGAAATATCTGCTTCTAAATCCAAAACGCAGCTATCTAACAGAACGGTTGTCAATGTGTGCACTCAACTTCCAGAGTTAAACCCGTGTGTGGATGCAGCAGTCTGCAAACACTTTCTCTGCAGAGTCCCAAAACAGGCGTTTTCAGTCCGTTACCGGCATATGGAAGAAACAGCAGTAAGCACAGGGAAATATCTGCTTCTAAATCCAAAACGCAGCTATCTAACAGAACGGTTGTCAATGTGTGCACTCAACTTCCAGAGTTAAACCCGTGTGTGGATTCAGCAGTCTGCAAACACTTTCTCTGCAGAGTCCCAAAACAGGCGTTTTCAGCCCATTACCGGCATAAGGAAGAAACAGCAGTAAGCACAGGGAAATATCTGCTTCTAAATCCAAAACGCAGCTATCTAACAGAACGGTTGTCAATGTGTGCACTCAACTTCCAGAGTTAAACCCGTGTGTGGATTCAGCAGTCTGCAAACACTTTCTCTGCAGAGTCCCAAAACAGGCGTTTTCAGCCCATTACAGGCATATGGAAGAAACAGCAGTAAGCCCAGGGAAATATCTGCTTCTAAATCCAAAACGCAGCTATCTAACAGAACGGTTGTCAATGTGTGCACTCAACTTCCAGAGTTAAACCCGTGTGTGGATTCAGCAGTCTGCAAACACTTTCTCTGCAGAGTCCCAAAACAGGCGTTTTCAACCCATTACCGGCATATGGAAGAAACAGCAGTAAGCACAGGGAAATATCTGCTTCTAAATCCAAAACGCAGCTATCTAACAGAACGATTGTCAATGTGTGCACTCAACTTCCAGAGTTAAACCCGTGTGTGGATTCAGCAGTCTGCAAACACTTTCTCTGCAGAGTCCCAAAACAGGCGTTTTCAGCCCATTACCGGCATATGGAAGAAACAGCAGTAAGCACAGGGAAATATCTGCTTCTAAATCCAAAACGCAGCTATCTAACAGAACGGTTGTCAATGTGTGCACTCAACTTCCAGAGTTAAACCCGTGTGTGGATTCAGCAGTCTGCAAACACTTTCTCTGCAGAGTCCCAAAACAGGAGTTTTCAGCCCATTACCGGCATATGGAAGAAACAGCAGTAAGCACAGGGAAATATCTGCTTCTAAATCCAAAACGCAGCTATCTAACAGAACGGTTGTCAATTGGTCCACTCAACTTCCAGAGTTAAACCCGTGTGTGGATTCAGCAGTCTGCAAACGCTTTCTCTGCAGAGTCCCAAAACAGGCGTTTTCAGCCCATTACCGGCATATGGAAGAAACAGCAGTAAGCACAGGGAAATATCTGCTTCTAAATCCAAAACGCAGCTATCTAACAGAACGGTTGTCAATGTGTGCACTCAACTTCCAGAGTTAAACCCGTGTGTGGATTCAGCAGTCTGCAAACACTTTCTCTGCAGAGTCCCAAAACAGGCGTTTTCAGCCCATTACCGGCATATGGAAGAAACAGCAGTAAGTACAGGGAAATATCTGCTTCTAAATCCAAAACGCGGCTATCTAACAGAACGGTTGTCAATGTGTGCACTCAACTTCCAGAGTTAAACCCGTGTGTGGATTCAGCAGTCTGCAAACACTTTCTCTGCAGAGTCCCAAAACAGGCGTTTTCAGCCCATTACCGGCATATGGAAGAAACAGCAGTAAGCCCAGGGAAATAGCTGCTTGTAAATCCAAAACGCAGCTATCTAACAGAACGGTTGTCAAGGTGTACACTCAACTTCCAGAGATAAACCCTTGTGTGGATGCAGCAGTCTGCAAACACTTTCTCTGCAGAGTCCCAAAACAGGCGTTTTCAGCCCATTACCGGCATATGGAAGAAACAGCACTAAGCCCAGGGAAATATCTGCTTCTAAATCCAAAACGCAGCTATCTAACAGAACGGTTGTCAATGTGTGCACTCAACTTCCAGAGTTAAACCCGTGTGTGGATTCAGCAGTCTGCAAACACTTTCTCTGCAGAGTCCCAAAACAGGCGTTTTCAACCCATTACCGGCATATGGAAGAAACAGCAGTAAGCACAGGGAAATATCTGCTTCTAAATCCAAAACGCAGCTATCTAACAGAACGGTTGTCAATGTGTGCACTCAACTTCCAGAGTTAAACCCGTGTGTGGATTCAGCAGTCTGCAAACACTTTCTCTGCAGAGTCCCAAAACAGGCGTTTTCAGCCCATTACCGGCATATGGAAGAAACAGCAGTAAGCACAGGGAAATATCTGCTTCTAAATCCAAAACGCAGCTATCTAACAGAACGGTTGTCAATGTGTGCACTCAACTTCCAGAGTTAAACCCGTGTGTGGATTCAGCAGTCTGCAAACACTTTCTCTGCAGAGTCCCAAAACAGGCGTTTTCAGCCCATTACCGGCATATGGAAGAAACAGCAGTAAGCACAGGGAAATATCTGCTTCTAAATCCAAAACGCAGCTATCTAACAGAACGGTTGTCAATGGGTGCACTCAACTTCCAGAGTTAAACCCGTGTGTGGATTCAGCAGTCTGCAAACACTTTCTCTGCAGAGTCCCAAAACAGGCGTTTTCAGCCCATTACCGGCATATGGAAGAAACAGCAGTAAGCACAGGGAAATATCTGCTTCTAAATCCAAAACGCAGCTATCTAACAGAACGATTGTCAATGTGTGCACTCAACTTCCAGAGTTAAACCCGTGTGTGGATTCAGCAGTCTGCAAACACTTTCTCTGCAGAGTCCCAAAACAGGAGTTTTCAGCCCATTACCGGCATATGGAAGAAACAGCAGTAAGCACAGGGAAATATCTGCTTCTAAACCGAAAACGCAGCTATCTAACAGAACGGTTGTCAATTGGTCCACTCAACTTCCAGAGTTAAACCCGTGTGTGGATTCAGCAGTCTGCAAACACTTTCTCTGCAGAGTCCCAAAACAGGCGTTTTCAGCCCATTACCGGCATATGGAAGAAACAGCAGTAAGCCCAGGGAAATAGCTGCTTGTAAATCCAAAACGCAGCTATCTAACAGAACGGTTGTCAAGGTGTACACTCAACTTCCAGAGATAAACCCTTGTGTGGATGCAGCAGTCTGCAAACACTTTCTCTGCAGAGTCCCAAAACAGGCGTTTTCAGCCCATTACCGGCATATGGAAGAAACAGCACTAAGCCCAGGGAAATATCTGCTTCTAAATCCAAAACGCAGCTATCTAACAGAACGGTTGTCAATGTGTGCACTCAACTTCCAGAGTTAAACCCGTGTGTGGATTCAGCAGTCTGCAAACACTTTCTCTGCAGAGTCCCAAAACAGGCGTTTTCAACCCATTACCGGCATATGGAAGAAACAGCAGTAAGCACAGGGAAATATCTGCTTCTAAATCCAAAACGCAGCTATCTAACAGAACGGTTGTCAATGTGTGCACTCAACTTCCAGAGTTAAACCCGTGTGTGGATTCAGCAGTCTGCAAACACTTTCTCTGCAGAGTCCCAAAACAGGCGTTTTCAGCCCATTACCGGCATATGGAAGAAACAGCAGTAAGCACAGGGAAATATCTGCTTCTAAATCCAAAACGCAGCTATCTAACAGAACGGTTGTCAATGTGTGCACTCAACTTCCAGAGTTAAACCCGTGTGTGGATTCAGCAGTCTGCAAACACTTTCTCTGCAGAGTCCCAAAACAGGCGTTTTCAGCCCATTACCGGCATATGGAAGAAACAGCAGTAAGCACAGGGAAATATCTGCTTCTAAATCCAAAACGCAGCTATCTAACAGAACGGTTGTCAATGGGTGCACTCAACTTCCAGAGTTAAACCCGTGTGTGGATTCAGCAGTCTGCAAACACTTTCTCTGCAGAGTCCCAAAACAGGCGTTTTCAGCCCATTACCGGCATATGGAAGAAACAGCAGTAAGCACAGGGAAATATCTGCTTCTAAATCCAAAACGCAGCTATCTAACAGAACGGTTGTCAATGTGTGCACTCAACTTCCAGAGTTAAACCCGTGTGTGGATTCAGCAGTCTGCAAACACTTTCTCTGCAGAGTCCCAAAACAGGAGTTTTCAGCCCATTACCGGCATATGGAAGAAACAGCAGTAAGCACAGGGAAATATCTGCTTCTAAACCGAAAACGCAGCTATCTAACAGAACGGTTGTCAATTGGTCCACTCAACTTCCAGAGTTAAACCCGTGTGTGGATTCAGCAGTCTGCAAACACTTTCTCTGCAGAGTCCCAAAACAGGCGTTTTCAGCCCATTACCGGCATATGGAAGAAACAGCAGTAAGCACAGGGAAATATCTGCTTCTAAATCCAAAACGCAGCTATCTAACAGAACGGTTGTCAATGGGTGCACTCAACTTCCAGAGTTAAACCCGTGTGTGGATTCAGCAGTCTGCAAACACTTTCTCTGCAGAGTCCCAAAACAGGCGTTTTCAGCCCATTACCGGCATATGGAAGAAACAGCAGTAAGCACAGGGAAATATCTGCTTCTAAATCCAAAACGCAGCTATCTAACAGAACGGTTGTCAATGTGTGCACTCAACTTCCAGAGTTAAACCCATGTGTGGATTCAGTAGTCTGCAAACACTTTCTCTGCAGAGTCCCAAAACAGGCGTTTTCATCCCATTACCGGCATATGGAAGAAACAGCAGTAAGCCCAAGGATATATCTGCTTCTAAATCCAAAACGCAGCTATCTAACAGAACGGTTGTCAATGTGTGCACTCAACTTCCAGAGTTAAACCCGTGTGTGGATTCAGCAGTCTGCAAACACTTTCTCTGCAGAGTCCCAAAACAGGCGTTTTCAGCCCATTACCGGCATATGGAAGAAACAGCAGTAAGCCCAGGGAAATATCTGCTTCTAAATCCAAAACGCAGCTATCTAACAGAAAGGTTGTCAATGTGTGCACTCAACTTCCAGAGTTAAACCCGTGTGTGGATTCAGCAGTCTGCAAACACTTTCTCTGCAGAGTCCCAAAACAGGCGTTTTCAACCCATTACCGGCATATGGAAGAAACAGCAGTAAGCACAGGGAAATATCTGCTTGTAAATCCGAAACGCAGCTATCTAACAGAACGGTTGTCAATGTGTGCACTCAACTTCCAGAGTTAAACCCGTGTGTGGATTCAGCAGTCTGCAAACTCTTTCTCTGCAGAGTCCCAAAACAGGCGTTTTCAGCCCATTACCGGCATATGGAAGAAACAGCAGTAAGCACAGGGAAATATCTGCTTCTAAATCCAAAACGCAGCTATCTAACAGAACGGTTGTCAATTTGTGCACTCAACTTCCAGAGTTAAACCCGTGTGTGGATTCAGCAGTCTGCAAACACTTTCTCTGCAGAGTCCCAAAACAGGCGTTTTCAGCCCATTACCGGCATATGGAAGAAACAGCAGTAAGCACAGGGAAATATCTGCTTCTAAATCCAAAACGCAGCTATCTAACAGAACGGTTGTCAATGTGTGCACTCAACTTCCAGAGTTAAACCCGTGTGTGGATTCAGCAGTCTGCAAACACTTTCTCTGCAGAGTCCCAAAACAGGCGTTTTCAGCCCTTTACCGGCATATGGAAGAAACAGCAGTAAGCCCAGGGAAATATCTGCTTCTAAATCCAAAACGCAGCTATCTAACAGAACGGTTGTCAATGTGTGCACTCAACTTCCAGAGTTAAACCCGTGTGTGGATGCAGCAGTCTGCAAACACTTTCTCTGCAGAGTCCCAAAACAGGCGTTTTCAGTCCGTTACCGGCATATGGAAGAAACAGCAGTAAGCACAGGGAAATATCTGCTTCTAAATCCAAAACGCAGCTATCTAACAGAACGGTTGTCAAAGTGTGCACTCAACTTCCAGAGTTAAACCCGTGTGTGGATTCAGCAGTCTGCAAACGCTTTCTCTGCAGAGTCCCAAAAGAGGCGTTTTCAGCCCGTTACCGGCATATGGAAGAAACAGCAGTAAGCACAGGGAAATATCTGCTTCTAAATCCAAAACGCAGCTATCTAACAGAACGGTTGTCAATGTGTGCACTCAACTTCCAGAGTTAAACCCGTGTGTGGATTCAGCAGTCTGCAAACACTTTCTCTGCAGAGTCCCAAAACAGGCGTTTTCAGCCCATTACCGGCATAAGGAAGAAACAGCAGTAAGCCCAGGGAAATATCTGCTTCTAAATCCAAAACGCAGCTATCTAACAGAACGGTTGTCAATGTGTGCACTCAACTTCCAGAGTTAAACCCGTGTGTGGATTCAGCAGTCTGCAAACACTTTCTCTGCAGAGTCCCAAAACAGGCGTTTTCAACCCATTACCGGCATTTGGAAGAAACAGCAGTAAGCACAGGGAAATATCTGCTTCTAAATCCAAAACGCAGCTATCTAACAGAACGGTTGTCAATGTGTGCACTCAACTTCCAGAGTTAAACCCGTGTGTGGATTCAGCAGTCTGCAAACACTTTCTCTGCAGAGTCCCAAAACAGGCGTTTTCAACCCATTACCGGCATATGGAAGAAACAGCAGTAAGCACAGGGAAATATCTGCTTGTAAATCCGAAACGCAGCTATCTAACAGAACGGTTGTCAATGTGTGCACTCAACTTCCAGAGTTAAACCCGTGTGTGGATTCAGCAGTCTGCAAACACTTTCTCTGCAGAGTCCCAAAACAGGCGTTTTCAGCCCATTACCGGCATATGGAAGAAACAGCAGTCAGCACAGGGAAATATCTGCTTCTAAATCCAAAACGCAGCTATCTAACAGAACGGTTGTCAATGTGTGCACTCAACTTCCAGAGTTAAACCCGTGTGTGGATTCAGCAGTCTGCAAACACTTTCTCTGCAGAGTCCCAAAACAGGCGTTTTCAGCCCATTACCGGCATATGGAAGAAACAGCAGTAAGCACAGGGAAATATCTGCTTCTAAATCCAAAACGCAGCTATCTAACAGAACGGTTGTCAATGGGTGCCCTCAACTTCCAGAGTTAAACCCGTGTGTGGATTCAGCAGTCTGCAAACACTTTCTCTGCAGAGTCCCAAAACAGGCGTTTTCAGCCCATTACCGGCATATGGAAGAAACAGCAGTAAGCCCAGGGAAATATCTGCTTCTAAATCCAAAACGCAGCTATCTAACAGAACGGTTGTCAATGTGTGCACTCAACTTCCAGAGTTAAACCCGTGTGTGGATGCAGCAGTCTGCAAACACTTTCTCTGCAGAGTCCCAAAACAGGCGTTTTCAGCCCGCTACCGGCATATGGAAGAAACAGCAGTAAGCACAGGGAAATATCTGCTTCTAAATCCAAAACGCAGCTATCTAACAGAACGGTTGTCAATGTGTGCACTCAACTTCCAGAGTTAAACCCGTGTGTGGATTCAGCAGTCTGCAAACACTTTCTCTGCAGAGTCCCAAAACAGGCGTTTTCAGCCCATTACCGGCATAAGGAAGAAACAGCAGTAAGCCCAGGGAAATATCTGCTTCTAAATCCAAAACGCAGCTATCTAACAGAACGGTTGTCAATGTGTGCACTCAACTTCCAGAGTTAAACCCGTGTGTGGATTCAGCAGTCTGCAAACACTTTCTCTGCAGAGTCCCAAAACAGGCGTTTTCAACCCATTACCGGCATATGGAAGAAACAGCAGTAAGCACAGGGAAATATCTGCTTCTAAATCCAAAACGCAGCTATCTAACAGAACGGTTGTCAATGTGTGCACTCAACTTCCAGAGTTAAACCCGTGTGTGGATTCAGCAGTCTGCAAACACATTCTCTGCAGAGTCCCAAAACAGGCGTTTTCAGCCCATTACCGGCATATGGAAGAAACAGCAGTAAGCACAGGGAAATATCTGCTTCTAAATCCAAAACGCAGCTATCTAACAGAACGGTTGTCAATGTGTGCACTCAACTTCCAGAGTTAAACCCGTGTGTGGATTCAGCAGTCTGCAAACACTTTCTCTGCAGAGTCCCAAAACAGGCGTTTTCAGCCCATTACCGGCATATGGAAGAAACAGCAGTAAGCACAGGGAAATATCTGCTTCTAAATCCAAAACGCGGCTATCTAACAGAACGGTTGTCAATGTGTGCACTCAACTTCCAGAGTTAAACCCGTGTGTGGATTCAGCAGTCTGCAAACACTTTCTCTGCAGAGTCCCAAAACAGGCGTTTTCAGCCCATTACCGGCATATGGAAGAAACAGCAGTAAGCCCAGGGAAATATCTGCTTCTAAATCCAAAACGCAGCTATCTAACAGAAAGGTTGTCAATGTGTGCACTCAACTTCCAGAGTTAAACCCGTGTGTGGATTCAGCAGTCTGCAAACGCTTTCTCTGCAGAGTCCCAAAACAGGCGTTTTCAACCCATTACCGGCATATGGAAGAAACAGCAGTAAGCACAGGGAAATATCTGCTTGTAAATCCGAAACGCAGCTATCTAACAGAACGGTTGTCAATGTGTGCACTCAACTTCCAGAGTTAAACCCGTGTGTGGATTCAGCAGTCTGCAAACACTTTCTCTGCAGAGTCCCAAAACAGGCGTTTTCAGCCCATTACCGGCATATGGAAGAAACAGCAGTAAGCACAGGGAAATATCTGCTTCTAATCCAAAACGCAGCTATCTAACAGAACGGTTGTCAATGTGTGCACTCAACTTCCAGAGTTAAACCCATGTGTGGATTCAGTAGTCTGCAAACACTTTCTCTGCAGAGTCCCAAAACAGGCGTTTTCAGCCCATTACCGGCATATGGAAGAAACAGCAGTAAGCCCAAGGATATATCTGCTTCTAAATCCAAAACGCAGCTATCTAACAGAACGGTTGTCAATGTGTGCACTCAACTTCCAGAGTTAAACCCGTGTGTGGATTCAGCAGTCTGCAAACACTTTCTCTGCAGAGTCCCCAAAACAGGCGTTTTCAGCCCATTACCGCATATGGAAGAAACAGCAGTAAGCCCAGGGAAATATCTGCTTCTAAATCCAAAACGCAGCTATCTAACAGAAAGGTTGTCAATGTGTGCACTCAACTTCCAGAGTTAAACCCGTGTGTGGATTCAGCAGTCTGCAAACACTTTCTCTGCAGAGTCCCAAAACAGGCGTTTTCAACCCATTACCGGCATATGGAAGAAACAGCAGTAAGCACAGGGAAATATCTGCTTGTAAATCCGAAACGCAGCTATCTAACAGAACGGTTGTCAATGTGTGCACTCAACTTCCAGAGTTAAACCCGTGTGTGGATTCAGCAGTCTGCAAACTCTTTCTCTGCAGAGTCCCAAAACAGGCGTTTTCAGCCCATTACCGGCATATGGAAGAAACAGCAGTAAGCACAGGGAAATATCTGCTTCTAAATCCAAAACGCAGCTATCTAACAGAACGGTTGTCAATTTGTGCACTCAACTTCCAGAGTTAAACCCGTTGTGTGGATTCAGCAGTCTGCAAACACTTTCTCTGCAGAGTCCCAAAACAGGCGTTTTCAGCCCATTACCGGCATATGGAAGAAACAGCAGTAAGCACAGGGAAATATCTGCTTCTAAATCCAAAACGCAGCTATCTAACAGAACGGTTGTCAATGTGTGCACTCAACTTCCAGAGTTAAACCCGTGTGTGGATTCAGCAGTCTGCAAACACTTTCTCTGCAGAGTCCCAAAACAGGCGTTTTCAGCCCTTTACCGGCATATGGAAGAAACAGCAGTAAGCCCAGGGAAATATCTGCTTCTAAATCCAAAACGCAGCTATCTAACAGAACGGTTGTCAATGTGTGCACTCAACTTCCAGAGTTAAACCCGTGTGTGGATGCAGCAGTCTGCAAACACTTTCTCTGCAGAGTCCCAAAACAGGCGTTTTCAGTCCGTTACCGGCATATGGAAGAAACAGCAGTAAGCACAGGGAAATATCTGCTTCTAAATCCAAAACGCAGCTATCTAACAGAACGGTTGTCAAAGTGTGCACTCAACTTCCAGAGTTAAACCCGTGTGTGGATTCAGCAGTCTGCAAACGCTTTCTCTGCAGAGTCCCAAAAGAGGCGTTTTCAGCCCGTTACCGGCATATGGAAGAAACAGCAGTAAGCACAGGGAAATATCTGCTTCTAAATCCAAAACGCAGCTATCTAACAGAACGGTTGTCAATGTGTGCACTCAACTTCCAGAGTTAAACCCGTGTGTGGATTCAGCAGTCTGCAAACACTTTCTCTGCAGAGTCCCAAAACAGGCGTTTTCAGCCCATTACCGGCATAAGGAAGAAACAGCAGTAAGCCCAGGGAAATATCTGCTTCTAAATCCAAAACGCAGCTATCTAACAGAACGGTTGTCAATGTGTGCACTCAACTTCCAGAGTTTAAACCCGTGTGTGGATTCAGCAGTCTGCAAACACTTTCTCTGCAGAGTCCCAAAACAGGCGTTTTCAACCCATTACCGGCATTTGGAAGAAACAGCAGTAAGCACAGGGAAATATCTGCTTCTAAATCCAAAACGCAGCTATCTAACAGAACGGTTGTCAATGTGTGCACTCAACTTCCAGAGTTAAACCCGTGTGTGGATTCAGCAGTCTGCAAACACTTTCTCTGCAGAGTCCCAAAACAGGCGTTTTCAACCCATTACCGGCATATGGAAGAAACAGCAGTAAGCACAGGGAAATATCTGCTTGTAAATCCGAAACGCAGCTATCTAACAGAACGGTTGTCAATGTGTGCACTCAACTTCCAGAGTTAAACCCGTGTGTGGATTCAGCAGTCTGCAAACACTTTCTCTGCAGAGTCCCAAAACAGGCGTTTTCAGCCCATTACCGGCATATGGAAGAAACAGCAGTCAGCACAGGGAAATATCTGCTTCTAAATCCAAAACGCAGCTATCTAACAGAACGGTTGTCAATGTGTGCACTCAACTTCCAGAGTTAAACCCGTGTGTGGATTCAGCAGTCTGCAAACACTTTCTCTGCAGAGTCCCAAAACAGGCGTTTTCAGCCCATTACCGGCATATGGAAGAAACAGCAGTAAGCACAGGGAAATATCTGCTTCTAAATCCAAAACGCAGCTATCTAACAGAACGGTTGTCAATGGGTGCCCTCAACTTCCAGAGTTAAACCCGTGTGTGGATTCAGCAGTCTGCAAACACTTTCTCTGCAGAGTCCCAAAACAGGCGTTTTCAGCCCATTACCGGCATATGGAAGAAACAGCAGTAAGCCCAGGGAAATATCTGCTTCTAAATCCAAAACGCAGCTATCTAACAGAACGGTTGTCAATGTGTGCACTCAACTTCCAGAGTTAAACCCGTGTGTGGATGCAGCAGTCTGCAAACACTTTCTCTGCAGAGTCCCAAAACAGGCGTTTTCAGCCCGTTACCGGCATATGGAAGAAACAGCAGTAAGCACAGGGAAATATCTGCTTCTAAATCCAAAACGCAGCTATCTAACAGAACGGTTGTCAATGTGTGCACTCAACTTCCAGAGTTAAACCCGTGTGTGGATTCAGCAGTCTGCAAACACTTTCTCTGCAGAGTCCCAAAACAGGCGTTTTCAGCCCATTACCGGCATAAGGAAGAAACAGCAGTAAGCCCAGGGAAATATCTGCTTCTAAATCCAAAACGCAGCTATCTAACAGAACGGTTGTCAATGTGTGCACTCAACTTCCAGAGTTAAACCCGTGTGTGGATTCAGCAGTCTGCAAACACTTTCTCTGCAGAGTCCCAAAACAGGCGTTTTCAACCCATTACCGGCATATGGAAGAAACAGCAGTAAGCACAGGGAAATATCTGCTTCTAAATCCAAAACGCAGCTATCTAACAGAACGGTTGTCAATGTGTGCACTCAACTTCCAGAGTTAAACCCGTGTGTGGATTCAGCAGTCTGCAAACACATTCTCTGCAGAGTCCCAAAACAGGCGTTTTCAGCCCATTACCGGCATATGGAAGAAACAGCAGTAAGCACAGGGAAATATCTGCTTCTAAATCCAAAACGCAGCTATCTAACAGAACGGTTGTCAATGTGTGCACTCAACTTCCAGAGTTAAACCCGTGTGTGGATTCAGCAGTCTGCAAACACTTTCTCTGCAGAGTCCCAAAACAGGCGTTTTCAGCCCATTACCGGCATATGGAAGAAACAGCAGTAAGCACAGGGAAATATCTGCTTCTAAATCCAAAACGCGGCTATCTAACAGAACGGTTGTCAATGTGTGCACTCAACTTCCAGAGTTAAACCCGTGTGTGGATTCAGCAGTCTGCAAACACTTTCTCTGCAGAGTCCCAAAACAGGCGTTTTCAGCCCATTACCGGCATATGGAAGAAACAGCAGTAAGCACAGGGAAATATCTGCTTCTAAATCCAAAACGCAGCTATCTAACAGAACGGTTGTCAATGGGTGCACTCAACTTCCAGAGTTAAACCCGTGTGTGGATTCAGCAGTCTGCAAACACTTTCTCTGCAGAGTCCCAAAACAGGCGTTTTCAGCCCATTACCGGCATATGGAAGAAACAGCAGTAAGCACAGGGAAATATCTGCTTCTAAATCCAAAACGCAGCTATCTAACAGAACGGTTGTCAATGTGTGCACTCAACTTCCAGAGTTAAACCCATGTGTGGATTCAGTAGTCTGCAAACACTTTCTCTGCAGAGTCCCAAAACAGGCGTTTTCATCCCATTACCGGCATATGGAAGAAACAGCAGTAAGCCCAAGGATATATCTGCTTCTAAATCCAAAACGCAGCTATCTAACAGAACGGTTGTCAATGTGTGCACTCAACTTCCAGAGTTAAACCCGTGTGTGGATTCAGCAGTCTGCAAACACTTTCTCTGCAGAGTCCCAAAACAGGCGTTTTCAGCCCATTACCGGCATATGGAAGAAACAGCAGTAAGCCCAGGGAAATATCTGCTTCTAAATCCAAAACGCAGCTATCTAACAGAAAGGTTGTCAATGTGTGCACTCAACTTCCAGAGTTAAACCCGTGTGTGGATTCAGCAGTCTGCAAACACTTTCTCTGCAGAGTCCCAAAACAGGCGTTTTCAACCCATTACCGGCATATGGAAGAAACAGCAGTAAGCACAGGGAAATATCTGCTTGTAAATCCGAAACGCAGCTATCTAACAGAACGGTTGTCAATGTGTGCACTCAACTTCCAGAGTTAAACCCGTGTGTGGATTCAGCAGTCTGCAAACTCTTTCTCTGCAGAGTCCCAAAACAGGCGTTTTCAGCCCATTACCGGCATATGGAAGAAACAGCAGTAAGCACAGGGAAATATCTGCTTCTAAATCCAAAACGCAGCTATCTAACAGAACGGTTGTCAATTTGTGCACTCAACTTCCAGAGTTAAACCCGTGTGTGGATTCAGCAGTCTGCAAACACTTTCTCTGCAGAGTCCCAAAACAGGCGTTTTCAGCCCATTACCGGCATATGGAAGAAACAGCAGTAAGCACAGGGAAATATCTGCTTCTAAATCCAAAACGCAGCTATCTAACAGAACGGTTGTCAATGTGTGCACTCAACTTCCAGAGTTAAACCCGTGTGTGGATTCAGCAGTCTGCAAACACTTTCTCTGCAGAGTCCCAAAACAGGCGTTTTCAGCCCTTTACCGGCATATGGAAGAAACAGCAGTAAGCCCAGGGAAATATCTGCTTCTAAATCCAAAACGCAGCTATCTAACAGAACGGTTGTCAATGTGTGCACTCAACTTCCAGAGTTAAACCCGTGTGTGGATGCAGCAGTCTGCAAACACTTTCTCTGCAGAGTCCCAAAACAGGCGTTTTCAGTCCGTTACCGGCATATGGAAGAAACAGCAGTAAGCACAGGGAAATATCTGCTTCTAAATCCAAAACGCAGCTATCTAACAGAACGGTTGTCAAAGTGTGCACTCAACTTCCAGAGTTAAACCCGTGTGTGGATTCAGCAGTCTGCAAACGCTTTCTCTGCAGAGTCCCAAAAGAGGCGTTTTCAGCCCGTTACCGGCATATGGAAGAAACAGCAGTAAGCACAGGGAAATATCTGCTTCTAAATCCAAAACGCAGCTATCTAACAGAACGGTTGTCAATGTGTGCACTCAACTTCCAGAGTTTAAACCCGTGTGTGGATTCAGCAGTCTGCAAACACTTTCTCTGCAGAGTCCCAAAACAGGCGTTTTCAGCCCATTACCGGCATAAGGAAGAAACAGCAGTAAGCCCAGGGAAATATCTGCTTCTAAATCCAAAACGCAGCTATCTAACAGAACGGTTGTCAATGTGTGCACTCAACTTCCAGAGTTAAACCCGTGTGTGGATTCAGCAGTCTGCAAACACTTTCTCTGCAGAGTCCCAAAACAGGCGTTTTCAACCCATTACCGGCATTTGGAAGAAACAGCAGTAAGCACAGGGAAATATCTGCTTCTAAATCCAAAACGCAGCTATCTAACAGAACGGTTGTCAATGTGTGCACTCAACTTCCAGAGTTAAACCCGTGTGTGGATTCAGCAGTCTGCAAACACTTTCTCTGCAGAGTCCCAAAACAGGCGTTTTCAACCCATTACCGGCATATGGAAGAAACAGCAGTAAGCACAGGGAAATATCTGCTTGTAAATCCGAAACGCAGCTATCTAACAGAACGGTTGTCAATGTGTGCACTCAACTTCCAGAGTTAAACCCGTGTGTGGATTCAGCAGTCTGCAAACACTTTCTCTGCAGAGTCCCAAAACAGGCGTTTTCAGCCCATTACCGGCATATGGAAGAAACAGCAGTCAGCACAGGGAAATATCTGCTTCTAAATCCAAAACGCAGCTATCTAACAGAACGGTTGTCAATGTGTGCACTCAACTTCCAGAGTTAAACCCGTGTGTGGATTCAGCAGTCTGCAAACACTTTCTCTGCAGAGTCCCAAAACAGGCGTTTTCAGCCCATTACCGGCATATGGAAGAAACAGCAGTAAGCACAGGGAAATATCTGCTTCTAAATCCAAAACGCAGCTATCTAACAGAACGGTTGTCAATGGGTGCCCTCAACTTCCAGAGTTAAACCCGTGTGTGGATTCAGCAGTCTGCAAACACTTTCTCTGCAGAGTCCCAAAACAGGCGTTTTCAGCCCATTACCGGCATATGGAAGAAACAGCAGTAAGCCCAGGGAAATATCTGCTTCTAAATCCAAAACGCAGCTATCTAACAGAACGGTTGTCAATGTGTGCACTCAACTTCCAGAGTTAAACCCGTGTGTGGTGGATGCAGCAGTCTGCAAACACTTTCTCTGCAGAGTCCCAAAACAGGCGTTTTCAGCCCGCTACCGGCATATGGAAGAAACAGCAGTAAGCACAGGGAAATATCTGCTTCTAAATCCAAAACGCAGCTATCTAACAGAACGGTTGTCAATGTGTGCACTCAACTTCCAGAGTTAAACCCGTGTGTGGATTCAGCAGTCTGCAAACACTTTCTCTGCAGAGTCCCAAAACAGGCGTTTTCAGCC